>NC_087198.1:2484132-2494132 GCF_035594125.1 Scylla paramamosain
GGTGATAAAAAGCCTCCCTGATCTGAAGCACTGTGATAAAGACACTTTCTGTTTGCTGCTTTTATACAATGTGTATTGTATCAATAATGTGTTTTTAACTGACGACCTTAACAAACAAGTGTATATTTTTAATGAGGTTTTTAGTTTTCCTCTTGATGTGTGTGCCCCTGTTGTGACTAAAGCTGTGAAACAACCACTTTGGTGGATAATAAACTATTTAATCTAATCTAATCTAATATAATCTAATCTAATCTAATCTAATCTCTCTCTCTCTCTCTCTCTCTCTCTCTCTCTCTCTCTCTCTCTCTCTCTCTCTCTCTCTCTCTCTCTCTCTCTCTCTCTCTCTCTCTCTCTCTCTCTCTCTCTCTCTCTCTCTCTCTCTCTCTCTCTCTCTCTCTGTCACCGTGGTGGAAGATATTAGAGGTGGGTGTGGGAGAGGCTTGTTTGAGATTCCAAGTTGTGAGCGCCGCGTCCGTATGACAGCATACAAGCTGTTTTCCCTCATGATGCCCCGACATGGATCTGTAAAAATTAGGTTAGGTTAGGAACATGTTAAGTTAGGGTAGGAATGTTTTTTTTAAGCTTCCAGTGACAGATTAACAAGATTTCCGCATTAGTGGCAGGAGAAACACTATTTCAGTATGTTGTAGTGTAAGTTATAGGGTTTTTTTTAATGATGTTCTTATGGTTCAGATTAACAAGATATCTGCATCATTAACAAGAGAAACACCTTTTTAACGGGTTGTAGTTGCAAGGGTTTTTAATGTTTTTTTTTTTTTTTTTTTTTTTTTTTTTTTCGTAGTATTGACATCATCCGCGTCACCGCTCCCGCAAGACAGATGACGGCGCAAGCAGTCTGGCCTCCCAAGACAACCCTCATTCAGCGGTTGAGGGTCATGACAACACACGCGGAGCTGAAACCATCCCCTTGAGTGTCGGCCCAACACACCACTCACTCTGGTGCCAAAGTTCAGAGTGGTGACTGCCTGAGTGGTGCTGCTTCCCTCAGTGCCTCGGTGGTTAGTGGCGCAGGGGAGCTGACGGACACGCTTTTGTAGGAGTGAGTTTCCTGAGTTTCTGAAGCGAGATATAGACCTTATGAACGTAGATATGTGTAGCGCACCGAAGATAAGGCGAAGCGCAGGCACACAGCAGGCAGACAGCGGGAGACAGCAGCAGCAATAGAGTTGTGTGCCGAGGTGTGGCACACTCAGATCGCGGAGCCATGAAGACAGGCGGGTCGCTGGTCGCTTTGTACTTCCTGGTGTTCGCGGGCAGTACTTCGTGATGTCCTAGTGCCTTCAATGTCTCCACTGTAGTTGTGTCAAAGAATTGTGTGGTTTTCCATGTATTTTCACGTGTTTCATGTGTTTATTTAGTGCTTGATCAAGATGTGAGAAACGGTACTCTCTGTGGTCCTTGCATGCAGTGACCCTGTGTGTTATTATCACTTGTACTGTGTTAATATACTTCATTTATTATGCGGTGATCAAAATATTGTATGTTGTGTGTGTTGATACAAGTGTTTAGTGATGGAGAGTGAGCGTCACTGTGTTACGTGTGGCTCTGAATGAGTCCTCCATATTATCTGAAACAATGTGTAATTAATTGTTTAGTGTACGATTTGCCTCGTTCTATTCACTTGACTTGACCTGAACACTGGAATAAGTCATCATGTGCAGTCATTGCTATTAGCCTGCATGTGTAGGCACAACCTGAGTATTTGCAAACCACTAGAGAGAGAGAGAGAGAGAGAGAGAGAGAGAGAGAGAGAGAGATTTCTATAAAAGCATGGCTGCATTATTGCCAAACACTTCCGTGGTGACGCCTCCTCGCCTTGCAGGTTCTCGCAGGAGCCTCAGACAGCTTGTGCCGGGATCTTTTCACTGTAACGTGGGCTGTGGCGGCGGCGGGGGACAGGTTGCGTCTGTGAGATAAATAAACAGAGGTGACACTCAGCGGGAACACGGCTCCCCCTCACCACCTCGCCTTCTCGCCTCCTGGCCGGGGATAAACACTTGACGCTAAACTTGCCCACCGCAATATAGTGAGATGGAGCACTTGTGTGTGTGTGTGTGTGTGTGTGTGTGTGTGTGTGTGTAATCTGCAATACCTGCATTAATTTTTTCTCCTTCACTTCTTTCAGGTGAGCCATCTCTTCTATCCTTGGTAGTTACTTGTGTCTTGCCAGAGGCACTAATGGAGTCACTTCATCCTGTCAACTTTCCCTAATACATCTCAGTAACCTGCAGGTAGCCACTAAGTGTCACTGAGCCACTGCATTCATTCTTGCCCGTCGCCACTGCTGTCTTACTGGGTCGAGTCCCTCAGTCACTTCATTCCTTGAGAACTCTCTTACTCTGAGATCTAAGGCATTTATCTCTTCTTTGCTTCTTTCCACACATCCATACCCATTGTAGCTGCTTACTACACAATAACAAGTCTGTTTAATATACAAGCAATTCTTATCGTCTTCACATCTCGTTAATCTGTGCCCTTCATTCCCGCCAGCTTCTCTTGCTCTCTCACTGCATTCAAGTTCCCTATAAAAATGATGAGATCTCTGAGGAATGTCTCTCTTTCACTGCCTTTTTTACTCGTCCATCCTTTCATGTCTCCCTTCAGTTATCCATCACAGCCCCTTCCTCTTCTGGAAGTCTACAGTGTGTATCAGAAATCTCTAAGGAGTTTCTCTCTTCTTCACTACTCTTCACTCGTCTAGTTCCTTCATCCTTCGCGGTGTCTCTCGTCTTACCATTAGTTACCCATTGCAATCTCTTCACCGTTGAAAAACTCTACAAGTTTGCAAATGATTCCTCTCCTTGTCTTCCACTCCACTTCTTTTCTCTCATCTCTGGCTGGCCTCTCCTACTCTCGTGTTAGGTCTACTACACTCACTTCATTCCGTCAAATTTCTCTACTGAGTATTTGGAATCTGCAACGATCTTCTCTCTCCCTCTTCACTTCCCTCCACCCGCAGGCTCAGAAGGTCTATTGCTCGTCAGCTGTTCCTTTCTTATATCTTTACTGCATTGACTGACTGACTAACCTCACTCGAAGCTTTCCTTTCCTCTCCCTTATTGATTTTTTTTTACTCTGACATCACAAGTCACCCAGTATTCTTTCCTCGCCTAACCAGGGCCGTTTCTGGCATCCTGGCATCTCATGCGAAGGGCTTCTTGGTGCCCCTCTGTCGTGGAACTATGATAGATGGATTCCCAGCCCTCTAAGGGGGTTACAACCACTCTTTTCACATTTAAGTGTATCAATCTAGTAAATTCTGAGAGGAAAAAACCTGAATTCGTAAATATGATAGGCTACTTTCTTCAACGTGATTATACACAAGACACAGTAGCAGTGTCTCTTCAAGTTTAGCAATTACAAAGTACATTAATATAACATAGATAAGAATGAAAATGTGAAAAGTCTGCGAGATGAACAGACCCGAAGAAAGATACCATAGTCTGCCATGAGAGAGGACGATAGGAAGCCTTAACCGTGAGAGAAAACGGAAAGTAAAGAGCACACACTATAAAAATTACCATCCATGTTATATCCTATATGTAAAGGTATTATTTCCAGAACTATTAAATGTTTGTAGAAAAAATAAATAGATAAATAATAATAGATAAAAATTTGATAACTGTTTATCCTAATCACGTACAGTAATGCACAGACAAAGCTAAACTCAGCAAAGGCTCTCCTTTCACTTACTTCCATTGCCCCAACAAGACACTTAACATGTAGCAATTTCCCTTTCCCACAAACATTCTACCATAACTGCATCTACAATTGCTTACACAAATCTTTCTGCATGCCTTTTACTTTCATCTCATGAGAAACCTGAACTGAAAACCTTTTCCCCACGTATATTACGTCTTTTCTCAAGTGTATTTGCCCTTATTAAGAACACTAACTGCTTAGCATGTCAAAACTCCGCCAAGCCTCGCCTCTCGCTTGCTGTCTCGTCCCTGCATCGGACAGACGTGTCAGCGCAGTGTTGCTCAGGCACAGGGGAAGAGCGCCGAGCTGTGCGGTGTCGGCTCCTCTGCTGATCCAGCCTGTCAACATGCAGACAATAAGTCCCCAAGAGAAGGCTAGATCTGCATCAGCCAGCAGTCCACTGATCACCGCGAATACAGTACGACACTGACAAAGAATGAAGTGTACGTGAGGCCTGCATATCACTGAAAGAAATCACCCGTGGGCTTAAGCATGCTGGAATAAAATACAAACAAAATGTACAGGACAAACCATAAGTTATGTGCAGTGGTGCACTACAAAGACTCACATAAGAGTTGTGGCTGAGTGGCACTTTCCTATGAAGCACTAAAGAGGCAAACACTACGCACTAACATAATCCTTTACTTAACAAGACAGAAACCAACCGGTGCATTCCTTACATCAGCTCAGAGTGGGACTGTGCTATTTGTGCAACATGGAAAGAAAACAGCCAGACAAGTTTTTGGTGTATAAAGCATCACTACACCTCCTTACACAGTACTAACTGAGAGTAGGGCTGCTACTTACCAAGTGTGCCTTCTAATCCTGCTCAAATCAACATTTAAATTGCTCATTATGACACTTACAAGAAATTATGATTAAAATATTATTACATACATAATATTACTCATAAACACACAAAAAAAAATATAAAAAAAAATATGAAGTGTTAAGGAAAAAAGGTGACAAATATGCACTTATGTTTAAGTATAGTCAATACATGCATTTGCATATATAACACATCAAGCCCATGTCACCATTTGCATATATAACACATCAAGCCCATGTCACCATTCCTCACTAACTTCACTACGACACTGCAATATATATATATATATATATATATATATATATATATATATATATATATATATATATATATATATATATATATATATATATATATATATATATATATATATATATATATATATATCAGACGCCTATTGCGCATTACCTTTGCTACTGGTGTGTACCTAAACTTGACTCAAACATTGTGATCCTTTAAACAAAATTAATAGAAATATATGGATAGTGCTTTCAAAATCTTTTTTTTTTCTTTCCTTTTATTCGCATCCTTAAAAAGATCAATGAAAACAATTAGTTTTTTCCAAGCATTATTATTTTTTTCTTATTCACGTCCATTAAACAAAATTAATAAAAATAAATTGATAGTGTTTTTTTTTCTTACTCCTTTCCTCTTGTGTGTGTGTGTGTGTGTGTGTGTGTGTGTGTGTGTGTGTGTGTGTGTGTGTGTGTGTGTGTGTGTGTGTGTGTGTGTGTGTGTGTGTGTGTGTGTGTGTGTGTGTGTGTGTGTGTGTGTGTGTGTGTGTGTGTGTGTGTGTGTGTGTGTGTGTGTGTGTGTGTGTGTGTGTGTGTGTGTGTGTGTGTGTGTGTGTGTGTGTGTGTGTGTGTGTGTGTGTGTGTGTGTGTGTGTGTGTGTGTGTGTAGGTGTGTGTGTGTGTGTGTGTGTGTGTGTGTGTGTGTGTGTGTGTGTGTGTGTGTGTGTGTGTGTGTGTGTGTGTGTGTGTGTGTGTGTGTGTGTGTGTGTGTGTGTGTGTGTGTGTGTGTGTGTGTGTGTGTGTGTGTGTGTGTGTGTGTGTGTGTGTGTGTGTGTGTGTGTGTGTGTGTGTGTGTGTGTATGTGTGTTTGTGTGTGTATGTGTGTGTGTGTGTGTGTGTGTGTGTGTGTGTGTGTGTGTGTGTGTGTGTGTGTGTGTGTGTGTGTGTGTGTGTGTGTGTGTGTGTGTGTGTGTGTGTGTGTAAGAAGCATAAGATACTTTCTTGTCGTTCCGCTTATCTCTGTTTGCCGTCGCCTCTGTGTTCCTGCTGCGTCCACCTCTCACTACAGCCTGCAGTCATCTGCCTCACTTGTGCCTTCCTCAAGGAGACAGGACATCTGCCAAGCCAAGGGGAAGTGAAGCAAAGGAATGGAAACACACAAGAGAGTAAAGGAAATACTGTTGAACTAGAGATAAAAAATATATATATATATATATATATATATAGAGAGAGAGAGAGAGAGAGAGAGAGAGAGAGAGAGAGAGAGAGAGAGAGAGAGAGAGAGAGAGAGAGAGAGAGAGAGAGAGATCATTAATGTTCTTCACAATCCAGATTTTTATTTATTTATCTATTTATTTATTTATTTTATTTATTTTTTATTTATTTATTTATTTTTTTTTTTGCCTCCTACGAATTGCAAGTATTATCAAAGTAAACACAAGGTCACATGAACCCAAGAATTCAAACAAAGACAGTAAAGAATGAACATGTTACTAAATTGGCTGCTCTTTCCCTATAACTGATTCATGTTACATTCATTCCAAAAAAGAACAAAAGGTAAAATGAACAAAAAAAAAAAAAAAAAAAGAGGTCTTTGATAGATATTAGTAAAGAGTGACTTGGACTTGAACTAGTTGGACTTTTCAGCGGCTTGAGGGGAGACATGTTGAGAGAGACTGGAGAATGACTGCTAGAAATGGAGGGGCTCTAGAATAAGATGTAAGCAAGTGGAAGAATGAGATAGACAGAGTGGTGAAGCATGTGGGATTGAGTGAATGGAAGAATAAGATGGAACATAAGAGTACTTTAGAGAGGTATAGAGAGAAAAAAAGGCCCCAATGTATGAAAAGAGGCATGAGGGAAGCCTGGTTGGTGATCATCTCTTCCGAGCAAGGGCTCAGTGTATGGATGTGAACGCAAGGAGTCACAGATGGTCTGAGTGTTGAAGCAAAGTGTGCCAGATGTGTGACATGGGAGAGGAGGAGACGGTGGGGCATGTAGTGCTGGGGTGTGTGAAGTATGCCAGACACAGCGATGAGATGATGCAAGTGGTGCTGAGGGAACTGGGGAACGTCAGATTGGAGAAGAAAGGAAGGCGTTGCTGCCGGGACGGTGTGAGGAGACGAATGACAGGATGATTGAGGCTGTGAAAGACAAAACGTGTCGTGCTAGATGTAGTAGGAATTAGTGGTGTGAAACATGATGCCTGTTTTTCTGTTTGCTGTTATTTTCCGTTTCCCTACAAGAGTTGAAGCTATGAAGGCCTGGTTCAGGAATATTCTCCAACCACCTGTAGCATCAACATCAAGATCAAGATCAAGCCACTGTGTTGTCATTGTGTTATTTTCCTTATTTGCTGTTGTTTTCCTTGTGTTTGTCTTCTTTATTGTTATTTTATCTTTATTTATTTTTTTTTATGCCAGTTTTGTGAGGTTTGGTCTAGTTTTGGTCTGAGTGAGGAGAGAGCAGCCACAACGCCCGCCCTGAACGCCACTGAAGATAGAAATATGCAGGGAC
The DNA here is from genome assembly GCF_035594125.1 of Scylla paramamosain. Taxonomy (NCBI): domain Eukaryota; kingdom Metazoa; phylum Arthropoda; class Malacostraca; order Decapoda; family Portunidae; genus Scylla; species Scylla paramamosain. The sequence goes on from NC_087198.1 coordinate 2,491,434, forward strand.
AGTGTGAGTGATGGGGGGGGGGGGGCAGGAACGTGACAAAGTGAAACAATGACAGAGACAGAGAGAGAGAGAGAGAGAGAGAGAGAGAGAGAGAGAGAGAGAGAGAGAGAGAGAGAGAGAGAGAGAGAGAGAGAGAGAGAGAGAGAGAGAGAGAGAGAGAGAGAGAGAGAGAGAGAGAGAGAGAGAGAGAGAGAGAGAGAGAGAGAGAGAGAGAGAGAGAGAGAGAGAGAGAGAGTAGGTGACAGAAAGAGGGGGGAAAAAGAGAGAAAAAAAGATAATTAAAGATAAAACATAAGGAGCATTGAGCGAGGGAGAGGAGCAGTGTGAGAGAGTGAGAGTGAGAGGGGAGTGGGTAGGTGACTACGACGGAAGAAAGAGAGAAATTAAGAGAATTTAAGATAGAAACATGGATGGACAGAGAGAGAGATAGAGAGAGAGAGAGAGAGAGAGAGAGAGAGAGAGAGAGGGCAGGGGGAATGCTTTCCAGTCAGTGAAGGAATGGATGAACTTTAAATGCTGAAAAGTAAGCAAGTTTTCAGACAAAGGGAAGACTCAGTACTGCCACATTTTTGGATGCAGCTGACTAGTAAATAACTCCACACAACAGGACACCTGACCGTTTTCTTTTCTGTGGCCTTGTATTTGACCAGTCGGGGGACCGTCAGTCACACGCGAGGGGCGCAAGTAACGTCCTGTCCTTGAAACAAACGTAAAAGTAGAAATGCCAACCAAACTCTGTCTGACTCAGTATGCTCACTACCATCTCTGACTGACGCCATCACGAAAGACAGATTCTTCAACAGTAGCGTGGTAGTTGTCTTGCAGCATTTAAAATCACCTTTATGTGGAGGTATGTCTGCTTCGAAATCCGGCATCAAATGTGCTTGGTGGTGGTGGTGGTGGTGGTTGTAGAGGTGGTGCTGCAGGTGGTATCAGCAGTGGCAGTGTGTGTGGTAGTGAACATGGCATTAGTTGTGGCAATAAATGTGGTGCATATGAACAGGTTTTCTTGTAACTGTTGTGGCTGTGGTGGTGTGGTGACTGGAGCGGCGACAGTGTCACTGGTACAAGAGTTTGCGTGAAAAAGGTGCAAGAACACAAACGTTTCATTGCAGGAAATGTTGCTCTTCCATTGCGTGTTGGCTCTGAGGCGTCGCTGAGGCGGCGTCGCTGTACACTGCCAGATTAATGGTCCCTCACCCTTCACTCGCTGTCAGGTTATCTCGGATCGAGAGATTTCTTCACCCATGACACACAAGTAACGTCAGTCTACCGTTGGTGCATGTTAACTACATTTCCTTGTATATTGCTATTAAACTTAAACTGTTGCTACACAGATTTTGATATTTTTGCGTTCACTGCCAAGTAATAAATGTTTGCAATCATTTAAAAGAAAAATCATTGACCGTAGTAGCATTTACCTTATAAATATTTTCTTCTCCCCATTACATATATTTCTCTCTTCTTTTCCTTGTCCCTTGCTTGGTGCCACTCGTGTGGGGAGAAGGCACAAGTCCCCAACGGAGGCTGTCACAACCAGATGGAAAGAAAAGAAAACCCAAGTGAAAACACCACAGTTCTTGACACTCCAGCCTCTCCAAGCTTCCTAACTCTCGCCCCTTGCTTGGCTTCAGTCACAGTAACAGTAACAACACTCATGATAAAACAGAACAGAGGAACGTGTACCTACAAACGCTGCAACCCAACACATCAGGGTACAAGAAAGTTCGCACTCCCGAGTCTTTATACACCTGTGGCGCTGCGGGGCCCTCACCATTCCGGCCAGTAGTTCCCGCCAGCGTGAGGAGTGCTTGGGAAGACTGCTGGAGCCGCCGCCACAGCTCATGATGCTAGAGAAGGGACATGTATGGTAGCCTGTCTGTGGCTGTTAGCGCCGGGCTGCCCACCACCAATATGGAGGCCAAAGAAAACTGAGAGGTGCAGGAAGAGGGCCAAGGAGAGAAGAATGGGAGGAGAGGCAACAGTGAAGGGAAACAGGTGAGAATCGTGAGGAAGATAACAGAGAGAGAGAGAGAGAGAGAGAGAGAGAGAGAGAGAGAGAGAGAAGGAGGAATAGAGTGACAGATGGGGAAAGCTGAGACCAAGAGTGACAAGAAGGAAAGGAGAGATGGAAAGGAAAGAAGGAAAAGAATGGAAAAAGAGCGTGATAATGAGGTAGAAGGAATAAGGAAAATGGCTATGTTAATAATGACTATGTTAATAAGGTGTGACAATAATCGCAACATTAAGCAGCATGACACCAGTGTGAAAAACAACACCCAATGACTGCTCATATAAAAAAAAACGGTCAAAAAAAAGAGAAAAGAGAGAAAGATGATGAGAGAGAGAGAGAGAGAGAGAGAGAGAGAGAGAGAGAGAGAGAGAGAGAGAGAGAGAGAGAGAGAGAGAGAGAGAGAGAGAGAGAGAGAGAGAGAGAGAGAGAGAAAGCCAGGAGATGAAAGGAACATTGATACTTGAATACTGTTGTTGTTAGTTTCATGTACTTACAGTGAGGCCCAAAACTTTCCTGTGCACGTGGAATAACTGAGTTGCCGGTGACTGCTCGTCCGTCTAGAGGAGAGAAACGCCCGTTTTCGCTATCTTTCGTCCCCGACCGCTCACCACAGAAAACGATTCACAGCTTTACTCGGGGAAACTAAACTAGCTTTGTCTCCATTTACTTATCATCTTTCAGCACA
>NC_087198.1:2499132-2501632 GCF_035594125.1 Scylla paramamosain
TGTTTGCAGGAATTGTTAAATAAATGGTACAGGAAGAGTCACCAACACTTTCACATTTTAAATAAAAACTGGTAATTATTTACATTTGTTGCAAGACCAAATGTGTGCGTGGCATTCATGTTGAAATGGTTGCAAGCTATTACTTGTCAGTTTGTATCTGTTGAACACACTGAGAGATGATCGCAACCACCGCACAGACACAGACAACATCAAAAGCATCAACACAGCCAATACTGACTCGGCGCCATTACTGTGGACTTGTCAACACACTCACCACCATCACGTCAATTGCTGTAAACACGCCATGGCGGAGTTAATCTTCGTACACCACACAAGCCTGTCATGCAGTAAGCAGCCCACTCCTCCTTTAATAACATAATGGATCGATACACTGCGGTACGCTCTCAAGCTCCACCTGATTTAAGTTGTTCCGTCCACCTCCACCCCTCTGTGGTGAGGCAGGCCCTCTCTGCTGCTGCTGCTGCTGCTGCTGCTGCTGCTGCTGTGTCTGCTTGTCTCTGCTGCTCTCTGCTCCTCAACCACTCCACTGTCACCCGCTCTAATATAATGCAATGCTTGGGGACTGCCTACTTCCCTACCTGAACTACTGCCTTTATTGTCATAACACTCCACACGTGTACCATTCACGCTGCTCATTGGTGCATCTGGTCCTCCCGCAGGCGTGGTGCTTCATACACCAGCCAATCAGGGAGCAAGGGCGGCTTGAAGGCGGAGCGTAAGTGGGCGTGGCTATTTTTCTAAAGGCTTTCCTCCTTCTGGTGTGCCTCACGCCTCCCGGCCCACTTTCCCTTGCAAATTCTTTCTCTGCCTTGACCCTGCAACCATTACTGATAAGCACTCTTTGCCCCAGGCTGCTGTTGCTGCTGCTGCCGCTGCCACTGCTGCTGCTGCTGCTGCTGCTGCCTTCCCAGGCTTTATGGCCGTGTTGGCGTGGTGCACTGCGTGGGACTTGTGTCCGTGCTTGTGTTTTCTGGTCTCCCTCCATGTCAAGTGGTAAGTGCCTTCCCTCTCCTGGCCACCATCACCGCTTAGTATTCCAAACACTTCATTATTCTTCTTCTCCATTCATTCCTTCTTCTCACTTATTCTATCTTATTCTCTTCTTTTCTAGTCTTCCTTATTTGCTCTTCCTTATCCTTTTGTCATATGTATATATATATATATATATATATATATATATATATATATATATATATATATATATATATATATATATATATATATATATATATATATATATATATATATATATATATATATATATATATATATATATATATATATATATATATATATATATATATATATATATATATATATATATATATATATATATATATATATATATATATATATATATATATATATATATATATATATATATATATATATATATATATATATATATATATATATAGAGAGAGAGAGAGAGAGAGAGAGAGAGAGAGAGAGAGAGAGAGAGAGAGAGAGAGAGAGAGAGAGAGAGAGAGAGAGAGAGAGAGAGAGAGAGAGAGAGAGAGAGAGAGAGAGAGAGAGAGAGAGAGAGAGAGAGAGAGAGAGAGAGAGAGAGAGAGAGAGAGAGAGAGAGAGAGAGAGAGAGAGAGAGAGAGAGAGAGAGAGAGAGAGAGAGAGAGAGAGAGAGAGAGAGAGAGAGAGAGAGAGAGAGAGAGAGAGAGGCGCGGTAGTGGGTAGGTGAAGGACGGGAAAAAGAAAAAAATGAATAGAAAGAAAGACAGAAACACGCAGAGTGTAGCCGCAGCGGCGGGTGTTCCTCAGGTGTCAGGTGGTGTGTTTTGCTGGTGACACACATCTCATATGGTCGAGGAAAGACAGTTCTCTCTCTCTCTCTCTCTCTCTCTCTCTCTCTCTCTCTCTCTCTCTCTCTCTCTCTCTCTCTCTCTCTCTCTGACGTTTATGATGAGGTAGATATGACTGTAACAGCTCGGCCTCAATTTCACATAAAATAGCATCACACACTGGTATGAAACACTCTCAACACATTACAGCACTCATTAACAACACGTGCAGTCAACCTGCCACTGTGACAATCAGTTTTTACTACAAATTTAAAGTATTTACCTGCGTCACCTTCCTGCCCGTCTTTGTCTGAGCGCGACTTGGCCATGAATGACGCCTGCAGGTGACCAGCAGGTTAACCACACTCTGCTAACAAGAGAGCATCGGCTTGGGGCTTCATGCAGCACTGAGTACCGATACTTAGGCATATTACATGTGTCTTCCTGCAACTAGAACACTATTGAACATTTATCACTTATGATTGCACACCATTAATGACGTGACGCACATATACTTTACCTACAGCAACACCTAGGGACGCCGACAGACAGACAGACAGACAGACAGACAGACAGAGAGAGAGAGAGAGAGAGAGAGAGAGAGAGAGAGAGAGAGAGAGAGAGAGAGAGAGAGAGAGAGAGAGAGAGAGAGAGAGAGAGAGGTGTGTGTGTGTGCGTGTGGA
>NC_087198.1:2506632-2519132 GCF_035594125.1 Scylla paramamosain
CAACCGACGATCGTCACGCACCATCTGCTTGACACGCTCAACATTGGCCTCATTCCTGCTCGTTGAGGGTCTTCCACTCCTGGGGTCATCTTCCACGTCCTCCCGGCCCTCTTTGAACCTCTTGCACCACTCAAAAACACGTGAGCGTGACATTGTCTCATCCCCGTACACTTTTTGCAGCATACCCAGTGCTTCTGACGGCGTTTTCCCCAACTGCACCAAAAACTTCAAGTTTGTTCGCTGTTCAGCGCTCATTGTTAAACGACCTGCAACAGAGGACATGATTTTAAAAGCACGTAAGAAAAAGATTAGTGACTGTAGAGGGTTGGGAGCGCAGTTGTATACTCCAGAAGGATTACTTTGAAGGGGAAATATGGTGGTTTGTGGCTTGGGTTTGAAATTCATCTTTTAGGACACCAGTCCTGGAACTTTAATGACACACCTCATATATATATATATATATATATATATATATATATATATATATATATATATATATATATATATATATATATATATATATATATATATATATATATATATATATATATATATATATATATATATATATATATATATATATATATATATATATGTGGAAGGTTGTGTTGAGTTGATAGTTGGAGGAATTGAGTTTTTCGGGCATTGAACGATACCAAGTTTGCTCTGCTCCAATTAGAAAGTTTAGAAAGATCAGAAGTGAGGCGTTCCGTGGCTTCCTTGCATGAACTGTTTACTTCCTGAAGAGTTGGATGTCTATGAAAAGACATGGAAAAGTGCAGGGTGGTATCATCAGCATGGAAGTGGATAGGACAAGATGTTTGGTTTAGAAAATCATTGATAAATAATAGGAAGAGAGAGGGTGAGAGTACAAAACCCTGAGGAACACTACTGTTAATAGATTTAGGAGATGACCGTCTACCACAGCAGCAATACAGCGGTCAGAAAGGAAACTTTAGATGAAGTTATAGAGAGAAGGATAGAAGCCGTAGGAAGGTAGTTTAGAAATCAAAGCTTTGTGCCAGACTCTATCAAAGGCTTTTGATACATCCAAGGCAACAGCCAAAGTTTCACCAAAATCTCTCAAAGAGGATGACCAAGACTCAGAAAGGAAAGCCAGAAGATCACCAGTAGAGCGGCCTTAATGGAACCAATAGTGGTGATTAGATAGAAGGTTGTGAAGTGATAGATGTTTAAGAATCTTCCTGTTGAGGATAGATTAAAAAACTTTAGACGAACAGGAAATTAAAGCAATAGGACGGTAGTTTGAAGGATTAAAACAATCACCATTGTTAGAAACAGGCTGAATGTAGGCAAACTTCCAGCAAAAAGGAATGGTTGATGTTGACAGACAGAGTTGAAAAAGTTTGACTAGGCAAGGTGTAAGCATGGAACAATAGGAGGGATTCCTTCAGGTCCATAAGCCTTCCGAGGGTTTAGGCCAGCGAGGGCATGGAAAACATCATTGTGTAGAATTTTCAATAGGTAGCATGATATAGTCAGAGGGTGGAGGAGAGTTAGGAACAAGCCCTGGAGACAATTTTGGCTAGGTGCCAGAAGTCACGAGGGAGTTAAATCTTGAAAGATTTTGACACTTTCTATTAATGAAGGAGTGTTTGGCTAGTTGGAGAACAGACTTGGCCTGGTTCCAAGCAGAAATATAAAGTGCATGAGATTCTGGTGATGGAAGGCTTAAGTACCTTTTGTGGGCCACCTTTCTATCATGTATAGCACGAGAACAAGCTGCGTTAAACCAAGGTTTGGAAGGATTAGGTGGAGAAAAAGAATGAAGAATGTACACCTCCGTGCCAGACACTATCACCTCTGTTATGCGTTCAGCACACAAAGACGGGTCTCTGTCATGGAAGCAGTAGTCATTCCAAGGAAAATCAACAAAATACCTCCTCAGGTCCCCCCCAACTAGCAGAGGCAAAACGCCAGTGGCACCTCCGCTTAGGGGGATGCTGAGGAGAGATTGGAGTGATAGGAAGAAGATATGAAATTGTGATTGGAAGAGTCCAATGGAGAAGAGAGGGTAACAGCATAAGCAGAAGGATTAGAGGTCAGGAAAAGGTCAAGAATGTTGGGCGTATCTCCAAGACGGTCAGGAATATGAGTAGGGTGTTGCACCAATTGCTCTAGGTCGTGGAGGATAGCAAAGCTGAAGGCTAGTTCACCAGTGAAGGAAGATGTCACGTGTGTTTTTCTAACTGAACATTAATTGTGCTGATTGAATATTAGTTGTGTTTATGAACCTGGTATTGTCTTTGTTCGTGCATGCTGATTGCGTTGATCAATGAATATGTTGAAGAGACATAAAGACAGTGATACCAAGTAATTTTAAACGAATTGAGGATGAATGCCAGTGGGAAATTTTGACTTGTAAGACATGTAAATAATTAGTAGTTACCAATTAAAATATGAAAATGTTTGTGAGTTTTCCAGTAGCTTTTATGTACCATATCCATACAGTATCTTGGACCACGACAGTGTGGTGTGTGCTGTGCTTGCTGGACTGTGTAATCCCATCCACTATTGGTGGCTGTTGATGTGGTGTGTGATGTGCTTGTTGGCCTGTGTAATCCCAAACAGTGTTGCTGCTGGGTGACTGGCTGGTGTGTGGTGTGCAGTGTAGTGTGGTGTGTGATGCACTTGTTGGCTTGTGTTATCCTGTACACTGCTGCTGGGTGACTGGCTGGTGTGTGGTGTGCAGTGTGATGTGCTTGTTGGCCTGTGTAATCCCAAACAGTGTTGCTGCTGGGTGACTGGCTGGTGTGTGGTGTGCAGTGTAGTGTGGTGTGTGATGCACTTGTTGGCTTGTGTTATCCTGTACACTGCTGCTGGGTGACTGGCTGGTGTGTGGTGTGCAGTGTGATGTGGTTGTTGGCCTGTGTAATCCTCTACACTGCTGCTGGCTGACTAGTGTGTGGTATAGTGTTTGGTGACGTGGTGATTTTTTTTTTTTTTTATGTAGTAGAGACACTGGCTAAGGGCAACAAAAATTAAAAAAAAAAAAAAAAAAAACTCACTAAGATGCCAGTTACCGAATAGGGTCCGAAGTCTTAGTAAAAAAAATTGAAGGATAAGTGTCTTGAAACCTCCCTCTTGAAGGAATTCAAGTCATAGGAAGGTGGAAATACAGAAGCAGGCAGGGAGTTTCAGTACTACCAGAGAAAGGGATGAATGATTGAGAATACTGGTTAACTCTTGCATTAGAGAGGTGGACAGAATAAGGGTGAGAGAAAGAAGAAAGTCTTGTGCAGCGAGGCCGCGGAAGGAGGGGAGGCATGCAGTTAGCATGAACAGAAGAGCAGTTAGCATGAAAATAGCGGTATAAGACAGCTAGAGATGCAACATTGCGGCGATGACAGAGAGGCTGAAGAAAGTTAGTTGAGGAGAGAAGTTGATGAGACGAAAAGGTTTTGATTTCACCCTGTCTAAAAAAGCGGTATGAGTGGAGCCCCCGCAGACATGTGAAGCATACTCCATACATGGACGGATAAGGCCCTTGTACAGTCAACAGCTGGGGAGGTGAGAAAAACTAGCGGAGACGTCTCAGTGTGGTGTGGTTTGTGCAGTACATTGTGGTGTTGTGTGATGTTGTGCAGTGTGGTGTGGTGTGGTGTGATGTGGTGAGGCGTGGTGTACTGTAGTGTGATGTGATGTGGCGTGACACAGTGTGGTGTGGTGTGGTGTTGTGTGGTGTGGTGTGGTGTGGTGTGGTCTGGTGTGGTGTGTTGGTGAAGTGTAGTGTGCTGCAGTGCAGTGTGGTGTGGTAAAGTGTGATTTGGTGTGGTGTGGGATGGTGTAGTGTGATGGAATGTGGTGTGGTGTGACGCAGGGTGGTGTGGTGTGGTGCAGTGTGGTGCATTGTGGTGTGCTGTGATGCAGTGTGGTATGGCGTGGTGTGATACAGTGTTGTGTGGTGCAGAGTGAAGCAGTGTTGTGTGGTGTGGTGCATTGTGGTGTGGTGTGTTGTGGAAGGGCATGGAGTGGTGTGAGGCAGTGTGGTGTAGATAAGTGTGGTGGAGAGTGGTGTGGTGTTGCGTGATATAGTGTGATACAGAGTGATGTGGTGTTGTGGTGTGGTGTGGTACAATGTGGTGTAGTGTGATATGGTACAGTGTGGTTTGGTGCATTATGGTGTGGTGTGATCCAGTGTAGTGTGTAGTTCCTCCTCCTTTTCTGTTACCTTTCTTGGTTTTCTGTTAATGAAGGGCAGCTAACATTTGCTTATTGAATGAAAAAACGAAAAAAAACTTTAACGAAAAATAAAGAGAGATGTTATGTCCGGAAATAACGCGCGCGCTTGTGTGTGTGTGTGTGTGTGTGTGTGTGTGTGTGTGTGTGTGTGTGTGAACAGAATTTCAGTGCAAGTAAAAAAAAATCGCCTCCATCTCTGCAGCTTTGCCTGAGCTTCCTCCTCCTTCCCCTCCTTGTCATTCTAATTCAGCAGTGCAAGGACCCAAAGATTTCATTCTTTTCAGGTTATGGTTATGAGTATATCGCTGGCAACTTACACCACATCCTCTCTCTCTCTCTCTCTCTCTCTCTCTCTCTCTCTCTCTCTCTCTCTCTCTCTCTCTCTCTCTCTCTCTCTCTCTCTCTCTCTCTCTCTCATTGCATCTTTTATTCTTATTTGTCTGTTCACTATATATTTAATAATGTTTTCCATATTTATTATCTTTATTATACCTTACAACACACACACACACACACACACACACACACACACACACACACACACACACACACACACACACACACACACACACACACACACACACACACACACACACACACACACACACACACACACACATAAAGAGTTTTCCTGTTATGCAGTGACTCAAGCAGTAGGTTGAAAGAGTTGATACACGTAGTTTCGTAGAGCATTCTCATGTGAGTGTGTGTGGTGTCACATGAGGGAAGCAGGTGTGCTGTAGGCTGACAGCCGTTTTGGGTAAGTAGAGAGAGAGAGAGAGAGAGAGAGAGAGAGAGAGAGAGAGAGAGAGAGAGAGAGAGAGAGAGAGAGAGAGAGAGAGAGAGAGAATGTGTAAGGGATTAAGAGATTAATACAGAGACAGACTAGTTGCGGAGATGTGAATAGGTGATGATGCTCTGAGCGAGCCTCGTTATGGCACGGGCGTGGGCGAGATGATATGTGCATGGGCGGAGAAAGTGGCAGGAGTGTGGCAATGGGCGCGGCTGTGGCAGAGGCAGGGGATGGGTAGGAGCGAAGTCCTTCCCTCCCCGGCCCGTTATTCAAGGCCCAGTGTTGCCAAATCTACCGATAAACATGAAAATCTACTGGATATTTGATGAATCTACCGATATACCGAATGATTTCGAAAATAAGGTCAAATATATTGGATTTTCGATCAGACCTACCGAGAAATCTACTGATATTCAGTGTCATGAGAGAGAGAGAGAGAGAGAGAGAGAGAGAGAGAGAGAGAGAGAGAGAGAGAGAGAGAGAGAGAGAGAGAGAGAGAGAGAGAGAGAGAGAGAGAGATGTGGGGGGTGGTGGAGTGCGGGGGTGTCGTGACTAACTGAACGTGTCTTGTTCATGTGCCGATTCTAGCCTGACGAACAACAACAAACCGGTTTGTTGTTGTCACTGGCTCGGCCTCGGTCAGTACATGTGTCTCAGTGTCTGCAGGCTGCACCGTTCCCAAACACCTAAGCCTACTCCCACGCACCTGTAAGTCTTTAGATAATATATTTCATCTGTTTTGAAATTTAATTTTTGTATTGATTTAAAAATAGAGCCTCAAATATTAGCGGGCTGCATCGTTTGTGAAGGAAGGTAGGTGGTGTGTGTGTTACTTTTTTTTTTTTTTTAATGTAGTTGGGACACTGGCCGAGAACGACAAAAATCCAATAAAAAATAAATAAATAAATAAATAAAAGCCCAGTGATGTATCAGTCCCAGAAAAGGGTAGAAAGTGGTAGACAAAAATTGAAGGATAAGTGTCTTGAAACCTCCCACTTGAATGAATTTAAGTCATAGGAAGGTGGAAATACAGAAGCAGGCAGGGAGTAGAGAGAGGGATAAATGATTGAGAATACTGGTTAACTCTTGCATTAGAGAGATGGACAGAATAGGGGTGAGAGAAAGAAGAATGTCTTGTGCAGCGAGGCCGTGGGAGAAGGGGAGGCATGCAGTTAGCAAGATCAGAAGAGCAGTTAGCATGGAAAAAGCGGAAGAAGACAGCTAGAGATGCAACACTGCGGCGATGAGAGGGAGGCTGAAGACAGTCACTGAGAGGAGAGGAGTTGATGAGACGAAATAATTTTGATTCCACCCTGTCTAGAAGTGCGGTATGAGTGGAACGCTCTGCCTCAGAGAAGTAAAGCATACTCCATACATGGACGGATAAGGCCCTTGTACAGAGTTAGCATCTGAGGTTGGGGGAGAAAAACTGGCGGAGACGTCTCAGAACACCTAATTTTATAGATGATGTTTTAACTAGAGATGAGATGTGAAGTTTCCAGTTCAGATCATAAATAAAAGACAGACCGAGGATGTTCAGTGTAGAAGAGGAGGGCAGTTGAGTGTCATTGAAGAAGAGGAGATAGTTGTCTGGAAGGTTGTGTCAAGTTGATAGATGGAGGAATTGAGTTTTTGAGGCACTGAACAATACCAAGTTTGCTCAGGCCCTATTACAAATTTTAAAAAGATCAGATGTCAGGCATTCTGTGGCTTTCCTGAGTGAAATGTTTACTTCCTGAAAGGTTGGACGTCTATGAAAAGACAATGGAAAAGTGCAGGATGGTATGTATCATCAGCGTAGGAGTGGATAGGACAAGAAGTTTGGTTTAGATCCCTAATGAATAATAAGAAGAGAGTGGGTGACAGGACAGAACCCTGAGGAACACCACTGTTAATAGATTTAGGAGAATAACAGTAACCGTCTACCACAGCAGCAATAGAACTGTCAGAAAGGAAACTTGGGATGAGGTTACAAAGAGGATAAAAGCCATAGGAGAGTAGTTTGGAAATCAAAGCATTGTGCCAGACTCTATCAAAAGCTTCTTATATGTACAAGGCAACAGGAAAAGTTTCACCAAAATCTGTAAAAGAGGATGATGACAAAGACTCAGTAAGGAAAGCCAGAAGATCATCAGTAGAGCGGCCTTGACGGAACCCATACTGGCTATCAGATAGAAGGTTGTGAAGTAACAGATGTTTAAAAATCTTCCTGTTGAGGATATATTAAAAAAAAATTTAGATAGACAGGAAATTAAAGCAATAGGATGGTAGTTTGAGGGATTAGAACGGTCACCATTTTTATGAACAGGCTGAATGTAGGCAAACTTCCAGCAAGAAGGAAAGGTAGATGTTGACAGACAGAGATGAAAGAGTTTGACTAGGGAAGGTGCAAGCACGGATGCACAGTTTCGGAGAACAATAGGAGGGACCCCATTAGGTCCATAAGCCTTCCGATGGGTTAGGCTAGCAAGGGTATGGAAAACATCATTGCGAAGAATTTTAATAGGTAGCACAAAGTAGTCAGAGGGTGGAGGAGAGGAAGGAGCAAGTCCAGAATCGTCCAAGGTAGAGTTTTTAGCAAAGGTTTGAGGGAAGAGCTCAGCTTTAGAGATTGATGTGATAACAGTGGTGCCATCTGGTTGAAATAAAGGAGGGAAAGAAGAAGAAGCAAAGTTATTAGGGATATTTTTGGCTTCATGCCAGAAGTCACGAGGGGAGTTAGATCTTGAAAGATTTTGACACTTTCTGTTAATGAAGGAGTTTTTAGTTAGTTGGAGAACAGACTTGGCATGGTTCCATACAAAGTTATAAAGTGCATGAGATTCTGGTGATGAAAGGCTTAAGTACCTTTTATGAACCACCTCTCTATCATGTATAGCACGAGAACAAGCTTTGGTGAACCAAGGTTTGGAAGGTCGAGGAAAAGAGTGAGGAATTTATGCCTCCATGCCAGACACTATCACCTCTGTTATGCGCTCAGCACACAAAGACGGGTCTCCGACACGGAAGCAGTAGTCATTCCAAGGAAAATCAGCAAAATTCCTCTTCAGGTCGCCCCAACTAACAGAAGCAATTCGCCAGCGGCACCTCCGCTTATGGGGATCCTGAGGAGGGATTGGAGCGATAAGAAGATATGAAATTGTGATCGGAGGAGCCCAATGGAGAAGAAAGGGTGACAGCATAAGCAGAAAGATTAGAGGTCAAGAAAAGATCAAGAATGTTGGGTGTATCTCCAAGACGGTCAGGAATACAAGTAGGGTGTTGCACCAATTGCTCTAGGTCATGGAGGATAGCAAAGTTGTAGGCTAGTTCACCAGGATGGTCAGTGAAGGGAGAGGAAAGCCAAAGCTGGTGGTGAACATTGAAATCTCCAAGAATGGAGATCTCTGCAAAAGGGAAGAGGGTCAGAATGTGCTCCACTTTGGAAGTTAAGTAGTCAAAGAATTTCTTATAGTCAGAGGAGTTAGGTCAGAGATATACAGCATCAACAAATTTAGTTTGAGAGTGACTCTGTAGTCGTAGCCAGATGGTGGAAAACTCGGAAGGTTCAAGAGCGTGAGCACAAGAGCAGGTTAAGTCATTGCGCACATTAACGCTACATCCAGCTTTGGATCGAAAATGAGGATAGAGAAAGTAGGAGGGAACAGAAAAGGGGCCACTGTCAATTGTGTCAGACACCTGAGTTCCAGTGATGAAAAGAAGATGAGGTTTAGAAGAGGAGAGGTGGTGTTCTACAGATTGAAAATTAGATCTTAGACCGCGATTGTTGCAGAAGTTAATGAAGAAAAAGTTGAGGGGGGGGTGTCAAGACACTTAAGGTCGTTGTCAGAAGGGCAGTCCGACCTGGGGACATTTGTGGTCACCTCCTCAGATGGGGACTCCGAGGCTGGTGTAGGAGTCACCATGATAATTTTGAAATTTTGAGTGAAGGGTGTGTGTGTTATTAGGTGCTTGTAGTTTTGTGTGGAGGAAGAGAGTTGTCTTTAGAGGGCAGGCTGTGACTACCCCCTTGTGTTGTGAGACACAAAGGGAAACGTTCAGTGAGGTCACAGCTGGGCTTAGTGATAAGTTCACAGCACACCCTGAACAGTGCTGCACACCTCACTGGGAGTAATTATCGTTTCGGCAGGTGCCTACTGCCTCCTCCTGTGTACTGCCTCCTCCTCTGTATGTGTGTGTGTGTGTGTGTGTGTGTGTGTGTCCATGTCTTTGTGTATGTGTGTGTGCGTTTGTCCATGTTGATTTGTGTGTGTGTGTGTGTGTGTGTGTGTGTGTGATTCACGTACGGTCGTCTGCTGATCACCCAGCCAGCCATTCCGCTACAGAAGGAGCTCAGAGTTCATAGTGGCAGATCTTTTGGGTAGGACTGAGACCACTGACACACCACACACCAGAACAGCGAGGTTACAGGCCCTCAGGTTACATCCCATACCTACTTGCTGCTAAGTGAATAGGGGCTACACATTAAGAGGTTCGCCCATTTGCCTCGGCGCGCCCGGGATTCGAACCCAGGCCTTCTTGGTTGTTAGCCGAGCGTGCTAACCTCTACACAACACGGTGTGTGTGTGTGTGTGTGTGTGTGTGTGTGTGTGTGTGTGTTTGATTTTTTTTTTTTTTTATGTAGGAGGAACACTGGCCAAGGATAACAAAAATCAAATAAAAAAAAAAAGCCCACTGAGATGCCAGTCCCCAAAAATGGTCCAAAGCGGTAGTAAAAAAAATTGGTGGAGAAGTGTCTTGAAACCTCCCTCTTGAAGGAATTCAGGTCATAGGAAGGTGGAAATGCAAAAACAAGTAAGGAGCTCCAGAGTTTACCAGAGAAAGGGATGAATGATTGAGAATACTAGTTAACTCTTGCATTAGAGAGGTAGACAGAATAAGGGGTGAGAAAAAGAAGAAAGTTTTGTGCAGCGAGGCTGCGGGAGGAGGAGAGGCATGCAGTTAGCAAGATCAGAAGAGCAGTTAGCATGAAAATAGCGGTAGAAGACAGCTAGAGATGCAACATTGCGGAGATGAGAGAGAGGCTGAAGACAGTCAGTTAGAGAAGAGGAGTTGATGAGACGAAAAGATTTTGATTCCACCCTGTCTAGAAGAGCAGTATGAGTGGAATCCCCCCAGACACGTGAAGCATACTCCATACATGGACGGATAAGGACATTGTACAAAATACTTGAAAAAGCAATAGCAAAGAGACTGACTGCATTAATAGAATCTTTCAACCTGCTTTCAAGCAATCAGTTTGGATTCCGCAAAAAATAAATCCACAGAAACAGCAATACTGAAGTTTACAAGTGAAATATACAAGAATATGGAGAGAAAGAACCATGTAGTAGGGGTTTTCTTGATCTGAGTAAAGCATTTCACTCTATTGATCATAACATATTATTAGACAAGCTAGAAAACATTGGAGTTAGAGGATTACCACTAAAATTGTTTGCTAGTTATCTGTCAGGTAGGAAACAGTCTGTATTTTGTAACAATTATATGTCAAATAAAAAAAAACAAACTATTATTAAGGTATGCCACAAGGTTCTATATTAGCTCCTATATTATTTCTGATATACGTCAATGATAAATGTAATGTTAGTGATATGCTTAGTTACGTTCTATTTCTCGATGACACACGCCTTCTTCTAACAGATAATGATTTGTGTAACTTAAATGTAAAATTAACTCAAGAATTGCATAACATATTCAAATGGGTAACCGGAAATAAATTAACAGTAAACATTAATAAAACTAACTTCATATTGTTTCAAAGACGCTCTGTTGTCAGTAATTTCGGAACAGTTTCCTATGGAGGCTGAGCTTAATCATGTTTCTTCTACAAAATTTTTAGGAGTTATTATTGATGAAAATTTTAACTGGAAAAAGCATATACAGTCGGTGTGCTCAAACTTATCAAAAACTTGTGGAATTTTATTCAGAATTAGGTACAATGTAACAAGTGAAGCCTTACGCAGCTTATATCATTAATTATGTTATCCATACCTTATTAACCGTTCATCGATCTGTGGCTGTACTTGGCCTACGGTTGTGAATGATGTCTTTGTAGCACAAAGGAAAATAGCAAGAACCATTGTCTTTAAAAGTAAATACGACTCCACCGACTTACTGTTTAAGGACTTAAATATACTAACTTTTGACCTCTTAAAGAAATATTTCATAGCGCTGACCATATATAATAAAGTTAATGGTAATGATTCAAATAGCATAATGTCTAATGTATTCCACCATAGCCAAGGTACCCGAGGAAATCATAATAATATGATTTGCCCACAAGCAAGAACTAGTCTGTATACATTTTTCCACACACTGTGTTGCTCCTAAAGTATGGAACGTATTGCCTGACGATAGAAAAAAAAAAAGGTTTTTTCAATATTTTCAAAAGTAAAATGAAAAAGTTCCTATTTAATAGTCTAAGTCAAAACTAGGATCTGTAATAAAGTTTTAGTATTTTTTTTACACATGAATGATGTAGCTTATTACAAACATAACTTATCTTAAGGATATTAGCTCCTAAAAAATGGTGCAATAATATTATTTCTTTTCTACTGTTCTATATGATTTGTATTGTTGCCCTGCCCTCTATATAAGTTGCATTTATATGTATATCACTCCTCTGTCTGCTAGGGAGCCTCGGCTCAGCGGGCTAGTGCCCCATTAATCATGTAATGCTTCTTCTCTGTAAAAAAAAAAAAAAAATGCTACTCTGGACAATAAACAATCAATCAATTAAATTTTAAAAAAACAAACAAAATTAAGTTAGCAGCTGGAGGGGTAAGAAAAACTGGCGGAGACATCTCAGAACACCTAACTTCATAGAAGCTGTTTTAGCTAGAGAGGAGATGTGAAGTGTCCAGTTCAGATTATAAGTAAAGGACAGACCGAGGATGTTCAGTGTAGAAGAGGGGGACAGTTGAGTGTCATCCTCTTCGACACTGAACATCCTCGGTCTGTCGTTTACTTATAAAGGACAGGTGTGTGTGTGTGTGTGTGTGTGTGTGTGTGTGTGTGTGTGTGTGTGTGTGTGTGTGTGTGTGTGTGTGTATGTGTGTGTGTGTGTGTGTGTGTGTCACTTGGGTGTTTTTACAATGCCGTTTCCCTGATCCAGAGGGGTGAGATGGTACCTCTCTTTGAACAGCCTGTCTGTTGTCCGCCTGTTGGGACTGGCTGGGTTCTGAGCACAGCAAGGGACCTGCGGTAAATTTGTGTGTGTTGGCTTTTATTTTCAATATCCTTTCTTTTGTTTTTCAGTGTGCTCCTTTTTCTTTCTGTTTTCTTCATTATGTATGTTTTTATTGGAATTTCAGGAGTGACATTTTGTTTTCTACAATTAGCATGTATTGTCATCTTATTGGCCGAGTCTACCTTGAAAAGGAACACGTTTTCTTAGTGTCCCCCATGTTCTGGTTACCTGCCTTGCGGACATTATTCTTAATATTGGTTATAAGTTAGTGTAAGGCTTATTTACTCATTTTATATCATGTAGTATTATTCTCTT
>NC_087198.1:2524132-2526632 GCF_035594125.1 Scylla paramamosain
GACGGTGAGGCTGTGCTGGTGGTGGTGGTGGTGGTGGTGGTGGTGGTGGTAATTGTAGATGTACATGTGATTTTTTTCTACTTTTTCTACAACTGCTACTTCTAATTTTACTAATATTACAACACCTACTACTGCTACTACTTTTACTTCTTATATTACTACTACTACTACTACTTCTGTTCCTACTACTACTATTACTACTACTGCTACTATTACTACTACTATTAATGTTACTACTAGTGCTGCTACTACTACTACTACTACTACTACTAATAATAATAATAATAATAATAATAATAATAATAATACTAGTATAATACAGAAGAAAAAGAAGAAAAAAAAAAGAAAGAAGAAGGAAGGGAAGAAAAGAAGATTTTGCAATTACTTCTCGTTTTACTTCTCCACTTCCTCCTCCTTTTCCTCTTCCTCTTCTTCCTCCTCCCTCTGCACCTCTTTTTGATCCTAATTCTCCTCTTCCTCTCCTCTTCCTCTTCCTCCTCCTACTCCAATTCCATTTTACCTTAATTATCCTGCTCCTCCTCTTCCTATGCCTCTTCTTCTTCCTAATAATAATAATGATAATATTAATAATAATAATAATAATAATAATAATAATAATAATAATAATAATAGTAATAATAATAATATCAATAATAATAATAATAAGAGTAATATTAATATAGTCTTATCTCCTCTCTCACACACACACACACACACACACACACACACACACACACACACACACACAGGTTGGACAGCCCTACACTTTGCTTCATGGCAGGGCCACCAGCAGTGTGTGGCGGCCCTCTTGCCCGTTACCCCTCCCACTCCCGCACACCTCGAGGCACACACCCCGGTGCACCTCGCCAGTTATCGTGGCCACGTGGAGGTACTGGAGCAGCTGGCAGGTGCTGGCTGGCCCCTCACCGCCAAGAACAGTGATGGCGACACACCCATGCACTTTGCTGCGGCCGGGGGTAGAGTGACATGTGTGCAGTGGCTGGTGCAGCGAGGCGGTGACACAAGCATACAAAATAATGCTGGACACACCCCGCTTGACAAGGTAGGCAGTGGGGAGGGGCAGGAGGGTGGACGTATGCAAACTGTCTTACGATCTGGTTCAAAGTTTAACAGATAGAGATATTAAAGCAACATGCGTTTGGTTGACCAGGTTTATTATATTTTTAGTTGTAGTAGTAGTAGTAGTAGTACTAGTAGTAGTAGTATTAGCAGTAGTAGAAGTAGTAGTAATAGTAGTACAAGCAGTAGTAGTAGTAGTAGTAGTAGTAGTAGTTTTAGTTATATTATTATTATTAGTAGTAGTAGTAGTAGTAGTAGTAGTAGTAAAAGCAGTAGCAGAAGTAGTATTAGAAGCAGTAGTAGTAGTAGTAGTAGCAGTAGTAGTAGTAGTAGAACTAGTAGTAGTAGTAGTAGTACTAGTATTACAAGTAGTACTAGCAGTAGTACAAGTAGTAGTAGAAGCAGTATTAGTAGTAAAAGAAGTAGTAGTAGCACTAGTAGAAAAAGTAGTTGCAGAAGAAGTAATGGTATTTTTACAATTAACTATTATCATCGTTTTCACCACATAAACTAATAATTATGAAATAGATAATTATTATTATCATAACTTTTCACCTTGATTTCCTTGTTATATTATTCTATAATTATAGTTATCATTATCATTATAAACATCTTTAGTGTCTTTCTTCCTTATCATCACCGTCCTTTCATCATCATCAGCACCATCATCATCACTATTACATTATTATTTTTATATTATTATTACTAGTAGTAGTAGTAGTAGTAGTAGTAGTAGTAGTAGTAGTAGTAGTAGTAATAGTAGTAATAGTATTTGTAGTAGTATTTGTAGTAGTAGTAGTAGTAGTAATAGTAGTAGTAGTAGTAGTAGTAGTAGTAGTAGTAGTAGTAATAGTAGCATTAGTAGTATTAAATGTAGTAGTAGTAGTAATAGAAGTAGTAGTAGTAGTAGTAGTAGTAGTAGTAGTAGTAGTAGTAGAAGTAGTAATAACAGTAGTAGATGTAGTAGTAGTAGCTGTAGTAGTAATGGTAATAGTATTAATAGTGGTAATAGTAGAAGTAATTTTAGTGGTAGTAGCAGTATTAGTAGTAATAGTAGTAGTAATAGTAACAGTAGAAGTAGTTTTAGTAGTAGTAAGGGTAGTAGTAGTAGTAGTAGCAGCCTACTCTGCCTACACCCACGGCTTGCAGCATCGATGGAGATTCGCCATGCGCACCATCCCAGGCATCAGCCCTCTCCTTGCACCACTGGAGGTCTCGATAAGGAACACCTTCCTCCCAGCGTTACTGAGATACCACACCATCGGAGATGGGGAAAGGGCACTGCTCGAACTTCCACCAAGACTGGGCGGGATGGGAATCACCTCCCCTGAGAAGTTGGCGACTGTGGAGAACCTCAACTCCCTCAAGCTCACCAGGTCCCTCACAGAGAAGATCATTGCTCAGGACGCACATGGTGAAA
>NC_087198.1:2534132-2539132 GCF_035594125.1 Scylla paramamosain
AATAGCAGTATTAGTAGTAGTAGTAGTAGTAGTAGAAGTACTGGTAGTAGTAGTGGTACTAGTAGTAGTAGTAGTAGTAGTAGTAGTAGTAGTAGTTGCATTAGTAGCAGTAGTTGTAGTAGTATTGTTGCTAGCAGTTGTAGTAGTAGTGGTGGTAGTAGTAGGAGTAGCAGTAGTAGTTGTAGTAGTAATCGTAGTAGTAGGTATTTTATTCATATTTATCATTATCATTAACAGGTTTTTTTTTCATAGTATTGTTTTGATTACAAATTTTCTTTTTCTTCTTCTTTCTCTTCTTTTTTTTCTTCTTCTTCTTATTATTATTATTTTTATTAGTAGTAGTAGTAGTAGTAGTAATAGTAGTAGTAGTAGTAAATATAGTAGTAGTAGTAATAGAAGTAGTAGTAGTAGTAGTAGTAGTAGTAGTAGTAGTAGTAGTAGAAGTAGTAATAACAGTAGTAGATGTAGTAGTAGTAGCAGTAGTAGTAATGGTAATAGTGTTAATAGTGGTAATAGTAGAAGTAGTTTTTAGTGGTAGTAGCATTATTAGTAGTAATAATAGTAGTAATGGTAACAGTAGAAGTAGTAGTAGTAGTAGTAGTAGTAGTAGTAGTTGTAGTAGTAGTATTACTAGTAGTAGTAGTAGTAGTAGTAGTAGAAATAAGAGTTTAAGTGTAGTAGTAGTTATAGTAGAAGTAGTAGTTATAGAAGAAGTGGTAGTAGTAGTAGCAGTAGTAGCAATAATTCTAGTAGTAGTATTAGTAGTTATAGTAGTTTAAGTAGTTGTAGTAATAGTGGTGGAAGAAATAGCAGTAGTAGTAGTAGTAGTAGTAGTAGTAGTAGAAGTACTAGTAGTAGTAGTGGTACTAGTAGTAGTAGTAGTAGTAGTAGTAGTAGTAGTAGTAGTAGTAGTAGTAGTAGTAGTAGTAGTACTTGGTAGGGGTAAGACGTGTGGGTGTGTAGCTCCGTGATTAAGGTGTATTTTTAAGGTTAAAATTTTGTGAAATTTTGTGACAAAAGACACAGAGATGAGTGAAGTGGAGAGGGTGGGCCCAGTGTAATATCAGTGTCAATACTCGTATAAATCACGTGAAAAATATTGATTTATCATATTCTGAAATCAGTGGATGTTGTGAGAGTCACGGAGCGACCGTTGAAAGCGTCGAACTAGGTCGGAAGGGTTATCAGGTGATAAATCGCGCAGGGCAAACTCCGAGCAGCCCGCGCAGCTGCCCATCCACTCTCCGTCGGGGATACAGGTGCCACCTACTCCATATATTTCTATATAAATCTTACTATATATTATAGACTGATATCTCTGTTATAATACTAGGTATAAATCTTTCTGTTTAATTTTATTGGAGCCATGCACACCACGTGAGTACCCAAAATTACAGATCTTCATTAAATTTTCAGTAGTAATATACTATCACTCTAACTGTTTGTAACGGTACTCCTAAGACGGCTGTTGCCACTACTACTGCCGCTAAACATTGTAGGGAATACTGAGTAAAGTGCCTGTAATACATATCTAAGTCCCATATTTACCATAAATGTTTCTCTCTCTCTCTCTCTCTCTCTCTCTCTCTCTCTCTCTCTCTCTCTCTCTCTCTCTCTCTCTCTCTCTCTCTCTCTCTCTCTCTCTCTCTCTCTCTCTCTCTCTCTCTCTCTCTCTCTCTCTCTCTCTCTCTCTCTCTCTCTCTCTCCTTCCCTCATCTCTCTATCTCTTTCTCTCTCTCTCTCTCTCTGCTATCACTTTCCCCTCCCCTATTCTGCCTCCCTCTACCCTCCCTCCCTCCCTCCTTCCCTTCTCTCTATCTCTCTCTCTCTCTCTCTCGTCTCTCTCTCTCTCTCTCTCTCTCTCTCTCTCTCTCTCTCTCTCTCTCTCTCTCTCCTCTCTCTCTCTCTCTCTCCTCTCTCTCTCTCTCTCTCTCTCTGTTGTCGCCTCCCCCTCCCCTACTCCCCCTCCCCTACTCTTCCTCCCTCCTACCTCTCCCTCTACCATCCCTCCCTCCTTCCTTCCCTTCTCTCTCCCTATCTCTCTCGCCCCCCTCCCTCATACTTCTCTCTCTCTCTCTCCCTCTCTCTCTCTCTCTCTCTCTCTCTCTCTCTCTCTCTCTCTCTCTCTCTCTCTCTCTCTCTCTCTCTCTCTCTCTCTGTTGTCACTTTGTCAGTTTCCCTTCCCCTATTTCCCCTCCCTCCTACCCCTCCCTCTCCCCCGGCTTCCCTTCTCTCTCCCTCCTCCCTCCTACCTCTTCCCCTACCCTTCCTCCTTCCCTCCTTCACTTCTCTCTCTCTCTCTCTTCTCTCTCTCTCTCTCTCTCCTCTCTCTCTCTCTCTCTCTCTCTCTCTTTCTTTCTCTCTCTCTCTCTCTCTCTGTTGTCACTTTCCCTTCCCCTATTCCCCTTCCCTCCTACCCCCTCCCTTTACCCTCCCTCTCCCCCCTACTTCCCTTCTCTCTCCCTCCTCCCTCCTACCTCTTCCCCTCCCCCTCCCTCCTTCACTTCTCTCTCTCTCTCTCATCTCTCTCTCTCTCTCTCTCTCTCTCTCTCTCTCTCTCTCTCTCTCTCTCTCTCTCTCTCTCTCTCTCTCTCTCTCTCTCTCTAATAATGTCATGTTATTAATACAATGTCTAACCCACCTGCACAAAGAAGATGTTGTCAGTGTACATAAGAGGAACACAGATGTGTTAATTGTCAATGTGTGACAATAATGTCACGTTATTAATACAATGTCTAACCCACCTGCACAAAGAAGATGTTGTCAGTGTACAAAAGAGGAACACAGATGTGTTAATTGTCAATGTGTGAGACAAAACAAAAAGTGTATAAATTGTAGAAAGGGAGATGGATGCCAAAACCCCCTGGGACGTGACCACCAGGGCAGTGAGAGGGAGGAGGAGCCAGGGGACAGCCAGGAATCCCAGCAGGATGAGGAACAAGAGCGAACGATGGAGACAGAGATGGGAGGGGGAGGCTGCCCTGCCATCAACACCGTCACAACACGCCCCATCGCTACCGCAACACAATGTGTACGCCGCGAGACATACAAACGGGAGGATAAACTTAGTCTGGAAAGGACTAACAGAAGAAGAAACAACCATGTGGGTGAACAACACTTACACAGAATTAGTTGGGTGGTCTACATGTCATCTGTTCGATCCACCAAAGTGTGCAGCCACCAACAAAATTGTACAAGAGATGGTCATCCTCCTCAACAATTACTTACAAGAGTCACCCCTCGCACCGTATGCGATGAAATTATTCTTCACACTGCCAAAACTCTTCTTTCAAAAGACACATAGAAATGCAAAGGTGGCGGAAAACGTGAAAGCCGTCGCAAGAAGAGTGGGTCTATGGCAGAACAACCAACTGGATGAGCTCCTGGAGGAAGCCCGAGCCATCCAGAAGAGGCTGCCAAGGCCATCAAGAAACCAACAAGGGCAGGAAGACAAAGCCCGTAATTTCGCTGGCAATATGCGGCAAGGACAGGTGTCCAGGGCTCTGCGGGCACTTAATGAACAGCAGTCAGGTGGAGTGTTGCCCCTCACCAGGGAAACCATCCACCAGCTGAAGGAAAAACATCCTCCCCCCAGTGACGAGGAGGGCCTCAGGATGCAGGGGCCTTTCCACAAGCCCAATGATGTCATCTACGAGGTGATTACTGGAGAGATGATCTGGAAGAAGTCTCTCCAGACACACGGCAGTGCTGGTCCCTCAGGACTAGACGCTAGAGGGTGGCGTCGCCTGCTGAGCGGCGCACTCTGTGGCAGCGCCGCTAACGACCTATGCGGCGCCCTGGCAGCACTGGCGAGGAAGCTTGCCACCACAAATTGTCACCACGTCGAGGCTCTCACAGCATGCCGATTAATTCCGCTGGACAAAAAGCCGGGATGCAGACCAATTGGCATCGGCGAGGTGATAAGACGCATCGTGGGTAAATGCGTCATGACGGTGGTCAAGGACGACGTAAGGAGGGCAGCGGGGAACCTGCAAGTATGTGCAGGACAGCAGGCAGGAGGGGAAGCCGCCATCCACGCTATGAGGGAAATGTTCAGTGAAGACAATTGTGAAGCGGTGTTATTAGTGGACGCCAAAAACGCTTTCAACACTATTAACAGAAAAACAATGCTTCACAACATTCGAGTAAAATGTCCCTCTCTGGCACAATATGTAGAAAACACATATAGTGACCCCTCGGATTTGTACATATGTAGTAATAGTGGTAATAGTGTTAAGGTGTTAAAGTCCATGGAAGGGACAACACAAGGTGACCCAGTGGCCATGGCGATGTACGCCCTCGGACTTTCAGTGCTGCAACAAGTTATCTCATATGAGAAAACGAGTGTGAAGCAAGTGGCGTACGCGGATGACCTGTCAGGGGCCGGCAAAATAACAGACTTGAAAAAATGGTGGGGCTTAGTGAACGACAATGGTCCCATCATAGGGTACACACCCAATGCCGCTAAGTCCGTCCTTATTGTAAAACCTGAACACTATGACAGTGCAGTGGATAGCTTCAGTGGCAGTGGAGTTATAATAACAAAGGATGGACAACGGCATCTGGGTGCTGTCATCGGAACAGAGGAGTTCAAGAAGGAGTACATAGGAGAAAAGGTGAAGGAGTGGATACATGAGGTGGAAGTCCTGTCTGACATGGCCAGGACTGAGCCTCATGCAGCCTACTCTGCCTACACCCACGGCTTGCAGCATCGATGGAGATTCGCCATGCACACCATCCCAGGCATCAGCCCTCTCCTTGCACCACTGGAGGTCTCGATAAGGAACACCTTCCTCCCAGCGTTACTGAGATACCACACCATCGGAGATGGGGGAAAGGGCGCTGCTCGAACTTCCACCAAGACTGGGCGGGATGGGAATCACCTCCCCTGAGAAGTTGGCGACTGTGGAGAACCTCAACTCCCTCAAGCTCACCAGGTCCCCTCACAGAGAAGATCATTGCTCAGGACGCACATGGTGAAATAGCCCAAAGTGCAGTCA
>NC_087198.1:2546632-2551632 GCF_035594125.1 Scylla paramamosain
GTAGTAGTAGTAGTAGTAGTAGTAGTAGCAGTATTAGCTGTAGTAGTAGTAGTAGTACTTGCATTAGTAGCAGTAGTTGTAGTAGTATTGTTGCTAGTAGTTGTAGTAGTAGTGGTGGTAGTAGTAGGAGTAGTAGTAGTAGTTGTAGTAGTAATCGTAGTAGTAGGTATTTTATTCATATTTATCATTATCATTAACAGGTTTTTTTTTCCTAGTATTGTTTTGATTACAAATTTTCTTTTTCTTCTTCTTTCTCTTCTTTTTCTTCTTCTTCTTCTTCTTCTTATTATTATTATTATTATTAGTAGTAGTAGTAGTAGTAGTAGTAGTAGTAGTAGTAGTAGTAGTAGTAATATTATTATTATTCTTATAAGAGAGAGACAGAAAGAGAGAGAGAGAGAGAGAGAGAGAGAGAGAGAGAGAGAGAGAGAGAGAGAGAGAGAGAGAGAGAGAGAGAGAGAGAGAGAGAGAGAGAGAGAGAGAGAGAGAGAGAGAGAGAGAGAGAGAGAGAGAGAGAGAGAGAGAGAGAGAGAGAGAGAGAGAGAGAGAGAGAGAGAGAGAGAGAGAGAGAGAGAGAGAGAGAGAGAGAGAGAGAGAGAGAGAGAGAGAGAGAGAGAGAGAGAGAGAGAGAGAGAGAGAGAGAGAGAGAGAGAGAGAGAGAGAGAGAGAGAGAGAGAGAGAGAGAGAGAGAGAGAGAGAGAGAGAGAGAGAGAGAGAGAGAGAGAGAGAGAGAGAGAGAGAGAGAGAGAGAGAGAGAGAGAGAGAGAGAGAGAGAGAGAGAGAGAGAGAGAGAGAGAGAGAGAGAGAGAGAGAATGTGACCAAGAAGGAATCTTTTAATAAATAGAACAACTTATAAGTAAGCAAAGTCTTTTTAACAACCCTTTTAGCACCTGACACAGGATAAACTACCCTGGAATTTATTGACCACGAAGGATGTTTGTTACCCTCTCTAACCTATAAACAACAAAGGTTATAGTCAAGTAGCCAAGATGTAATGATAAAAACAAGAAAATCTTACTTCACCTCATTTAATTCTTGGCCAACACACCATGTTTCACTTTACTTATTCACATTCTCACATGAATTACATAAACGTGAAAACTGAAAGACCTCACAATTTTGGCACATTTAGGTACCTGACTGTACTTAGCATTTTGTAAGGCCTCACCAGTCACCGGCCTTCTTTATTTCCTTTTAAGTAATAAATGTACTAACGAACAAGGAATGTCCATTTGCATAACTCTCATTACCACCGTCTTCTCTTTCGCTACATTTGATGCATGTACTGACAATACTTTTTTTTTATTAATAATAGGTTTAAATACGAAGTTTGACTTTAGGCTGCATACTTTGCTTTTAAACAAAGAAACCTTCCTAAACTAGTCTGACTAAGATTTTCAGCGAAGCCTATCTGTTTATTACTTAATTCTTCTGTAATGTATCTTTTATCAATCCAACATTCCCTAACCCACGGAACAGCCAACAATTAAATAAATGCTACGACTTACATCATTTATGCATATTATTAAATGACAATGACAACAATGAAATATAATAAAAAAAAATAATAGCAACAACAACAACAACAACAACAACAACAACAACAACAAAAACAACATCAACAACAACAACAACAATAATAATAATAAAAATAATAATGAAAATAATAATAATAATAATAATAAATAATAAAGATAATAATAATCATTTTTATCATTATTATTTTTCATTTTATTTTATTTTTATCATTATCATCCTTTTACACCTTTACTATCTTATTACCATATCTTTATCGTTATTAATATATTATTATTATTATTATTATTATTACTATTATTATTATTATTAGTAGTAGTAGTAGTAGTAGTAGTAGCAGTAGTAGTAGTAGTATCATTATTATTATTATTATTATTATTATTATTATTATTATTATTATTATTATTATTATTATCATTATTTATTATTATCATTATTATTATCATTATTTTTATTACTATTATTATCACATTATATTTATATTTTTTTATCGTTATAATTATTAGGTACCTTTCCCTTTCCTTACTAATTTCATCATCACTACTATTATAATTATGATCATTTTTTTTATTTTCATTATTATTTCAATAATTATAACTATAAATGTTATTATTATAATTAGATAATGGTGACATCTGACATAATATGTTTTTTTTTTTTTTTCGTTACAATTAAGTAGTTTTAGGATAATTAATCTGATAGTGAAGATATTGCTAATTTTTTTACATATATTATCATTACACATTTTTTTTTTTTTATATAATATTTATTATTATTATTTTTCAAATTATTTTCTTGTTTTTGTTGTTGTTTTGTTCATATTATGATTATTATCGCTGATGTCATCTTATCTTATTTTAATATTATGATATTTATTATTGTTATTGTTATTATTATTATTATTATTATTATTATTATTATTATTATTATTATTATTATTATTATTATTATTATTATTATTACCATTATTTTTATCATTATTATTATTATTTTCCTTCACACACATACACACACACACACACACACACACACACACACACACACACACACACACACACACACACACACACACACACACACACAGGAGCTGGTCACTGCTGTAATGGAAGGAGACGAGGCAGGGGTGAGGTCAGCACTTGACAGGGGTGCCCGGCCCGAGGTCACCGTCCCCACTAATGCTGGGGGGTCATGGAGTCTGCTGACTGAGGCTGCCAGCAAGGGCCACGAGCACCTGCTGTCTCTCTTACTGCAGGCAGGGTTAAGCATAGAAGGTGGAGGCACCGCTGACATGACACCGCTGATGATGGCTGCCCTGAATGGCCACGCCCATACAGTGAAGGCGCTGCTGGACCTCCGTGGTAACCCTCTGGCCATGGATAGTAGAGGTGAGGCTGTGCTGGTGGTGGTGGTGGTTGTGGTGGTGGTGGTGGTAATTGTAGATGTAGATGTGATTTTTTTCTACTTTTTCTACAACTGCTACTTCTAATGTTACTAATATTACAACACCTACTACTGCTACTACTTTTACTTCTTATATTACTACTACTACTACTACTTCTGTTCCTACTACTACTATTACTACTACTGCTACTATTACTACTACTATTAATGCTACTACTACTGCTGCTACTACTACTACTACTACTAATAATAATAATAATAATAATAATAATAATAATACTAGTATAATACAGAAGAAGAAAAAGAAGAAAAAAAAAAGAAAGAAGAAGGAAGGGAAGAAAAGAAGATTTTGCAATTACTTCTCGTTTTACTTCTCCACTTCCTCCTCCTTTTCCTCATCCTCTTCTTCCTCCTCCCTCTGCACCTCTTTTTGATCCTAATTCTCCTCTTCCTCTCCTCTTTCTCTTCCTCCTCCTACTCCAATTCCATTTTACCTTAATTATCCTGCTCCTCCTCTTCCTATGCCTCTTCTTCTTCCTAATAATAATAATAATAATATTAATAATAATAATAATAATAATAATAATAATAATAATAATAGTAATAATAATAATATCAATAATAATAATAATAAGAGTAATATTAATATAGTCTTATCTCCTCTCTCACACACACACACACATAAACACACACACACACACACACACACACACACACACACACACACACAGGAAGGACAGCCCTACACTTTGCTTCACGGCAGGGCCACCAGCAGTGTGTGGCGGCCCTCTTGCCCGTCACCCCTCCCACTCCCGCACACCTCGAGGCACACACCCCGGTGCACCTCGCCAGTTATCGTGGCCACGTGGAGGTACTGGAGCAGCTGGCAGGTGCTGGCTGGCCCCTCACCGCCAAGAACAGTGATGGCGACACACCCATGCACTCTGCTGCGGCCGGGGGTAGAGTGACATGTGTGCAGTGGCTGGTGCAGCGAGGCGGTGACACAAGCATACAAAATAATGCTGGACACACCCCGCTTGACCTGGTAGGCAGTGGAGAAGGGGCAGGAGGGTGGACGTATGCAAACTGTCTTACGATCTGGTTCAAAGTTTAACAGATAGAGATATTAAAGCAACATGCGTTTGGTTGACCAGGTTTATTATATTTTTAGTTGTAGTAGTAGTAGTAGTAGTACTAGTAGTAGTAGTATTAGCAGTAGTAGAAGTAGTAGTAATAGTAGTACAAGCAGTAGTAGTAGTAGTAGTAGTAGTAGTAGTTTTAGTTATATTATTATTATTAGTAGTAGTAGTAGTAGTAGTAGTAGTAGTAAAAGCAGTAGCAGAAGTAGTATTAGAAGCAGTAGTAGTAGTAGTAGTAGCAGTAGTAGTAGTAGTAGAACTAGTAGTAGTAGTAGTAGTACTAGTATTACAAGTAGTACTAGCAGTAGTAGAAGTAGTAGTAGAAGCAGTATTAGTAGTAAAAGAAGTAGTAGTAGCACTAGTAGAAAAAGTAGTTGCAGAAGAAGTAATGGTATTTTTACAATTAACTATTATCATCGTTTTCACCACATAAACTAATAATTATGAAATAGATAATTATTATTATCATAACTTTTCACCTTGATTTCCTTGTTATATTATTCTATAATTATAGTTATCATTATCATCATAAACATCTTTAGTGTCTTTCTTCCTTATCATCACCGTCCTTTCATCATCATCAGCACCATCATCATCATCAGCACCATCATCATCACTATTACATTATTATTTTTATATTGTTATTACTAGTAGTAGTAGTAGTAGTAGTAGTAGTAATAGTAGTAATAGTATTTGTAGTAGTATTTGTAGTAGTAGTAGTAGTAATAGTAGTAGTAGTAGTAGTAGTAGTTGTAGTAGTAGTAGTAGTAATAGTAGCATTAGTAGTATTAAATGTAGTAGTAGTAGTAATAGAAGTAGTAGTAGTAGTAGTAGTAGTAGTAGTAGTAGTAGTAGTAGTAGTAGTAGTAGAAGTAGTAATAACAGTAGTAGATGTAGTAGTAGTAGCTGTAGTAGTAATGGTA
>NC_087198.1:2556632-2559132 GCF_035594125.1 Scylla paramamosain
GAAGAAAAAAAAAAGAAAGAAGAAGGAAGGGAAGAAAAGAAGATTTTGCAATTACTTCTCATTTTACTTCTCCACTTCCTCCTCCTTTTCCTTATCCTCTTCTTCCTCCTCCCTCTGCACCTCTTTTTGATCCTAATTCTCCTCTTCCTCTCCTCTTCCTCTTCCTCCTCCTACTCCAATTCCATTTTACCTTAATTATCCTGCTCCTCCACTTCCTATGCCTCTTCTTCTTCCTAATAATAATAATAATAATAATATTAATAATAATAATAATAATAATAATAATAATAATAATAATAATAGTAATAATAATAATATCAATAATAATAATAATAAGAGTAATATTAATATAGTCTTATCTCCTCTCTCACACACACACACACACACACACACACACACACACACACACACACACACACACACACACACACACACAGGATTGACAGCCCTACACTTTGCTTCACGGCAGGGCCACCAGCAGTGTGTGGCGGCCCTCTTGCCCGTCACCCCTCCCACTCCCGCACACCTCGAGGCACACACCCCGGTGCACGCCGCCAGTTATGGTGGCCACGTGGAGGTACTGGAGCAGCTGGCAGGTGCTGGCTGGCCCCTCACCGCCAAGAACAGTGATGGCGACACACCCATGCACTGTGCTGCGGCCGGGGGTAGAGTGACATGTGTGCAGTGGCTGGTGCAGCGAGGCGGTGACACAAGCATACAAAATAATGCTGGACACACCCCGCTTGACAAGGTAGGCAGTGGAGAGGGGCAGGAGGGTGGACGTATGCAAACTGTCTTACGATCTGGTTCAAAGTTTAAAAGATAGAGATATTAAAGCAACATGCGTTCGGTTGACCAGGTTTATTATATTTTTAGTTGTAGTAGTAGTAGTAGTAGTACTAGTAGTAGTAGTATTAGCAGTAGTAGAAGTAGTAGTAATAGTAGTACAAGCAGTAGTAGTAGTAGTAGTAGTAGTAGTAGTAGTTTTAGTTATATTATTAGTAGTAGTAGTAGTAGTAGTAGTAGTAGTAGTAGTAAAAGCAGTAGCAGAAGTAGTATTAGAAGCAGTAGTAGTAGTAGTAGTAGCAGTAGTAGTAGTAGTAGAACTAGTAGTAGTAGTAGTAGTACTAGTATTACAAGTAGTACTAGCAGTAGTAGAAGTAGTAGTAGAAGCAGTATTAGTAGTAAAAGAAGTAGTAGTAGCACTAGTAGAAAAAGTAGTTGCAGAAGAAGTAATGGTATTTTTACAATTAACTATTATCATCGTTTTCACCACATAAATTAATAATTATGAAATAGATAATTATTATTATCATAACTTTTCACCTTGATTTCCTTGTTATATTATTCTATAATTATAGTTATCATTATCATCATAAACATCTTTAGTGTCTTTCTTCCTTATCATCACCGTCCTTTCATCATCATCAGCACCATCATCATCATCAGCACCATCATCATCACTATTACATTATTATTTTTATATTGTTATTACTAGTAGTAGTAGTAGTAGTAGTAGTAGTAATAGTAGTAATAGTATTTGTAGTAGTATTTGTAGTAGTAGTAGTAGTAATAGTAGTAGTAGTAGTAGTAGTAGTAGTAGTAGTAGTAGTAGTAGTAATAGTAGCATTAGTAGTATTAAATGTAGTAGTAGTAGTAATAGAAGTAGTAGTAGTAGTAGTAGTAGTAGTAGTAGTAGTAGTAGTAGTAGAAGTAGTAATAATAGTAGTAATAGTAGTAATACTACTAATAATAGTAATAATAGTAAGTAGATGTAGTAGTAGTAGCTGTAGTAGTAATGGTAATAGTATTAATAGTGGTAATAGTAGAAGTAGTTTTAGTGGTAGTAGCAGTATTAGTAGTAATAGTAGTAGTAATAGTAACAGTAGAAGTAGTTTTAGTAGTAGTAATAGTAGTAGTAGTAGTAGTACTAGTAGTAGTAGTAGTAGTAGTAGTAGTAGAAATAAGAGTTTAAGTGTAGTAGTAGTTGTAGTAGAAGTGGTAGTTATAGAAGAAGTGGTAGTAGTAGTAGCAGTAGTAGCAATAATTCTAGTAGTAGTAGTAGTAGTTATAGTAGTTTAAGTAGTTGTAGTAATAGTAGTGGAAGAAATAGCAGTATTAGTAGTAGTAGTAGTAGTAGTAGTAGTAGAAGTACTGGTAGTAGTAGTGGTACTAGTAGTAGTAGTAGTAGTAGTAGTAGTAGTAGTAGTTGCATTAGTAGCAGTAGTTGTAGTAGTATTGTTGCTAGCAGTTGTAGTAGTAGTGGTGGTAGTAGTAGGAGTAGCAGTAGTAGTTGTAGTAGTAATCGTAGTAGTAGGTATTTTATTCATATTTATCATTATCATTAACAGGTTTTTTTTCATAGTATTGTTTTGATTACAAATTTTCTTTTTCTTCTTCTTTCTCTTCTTTTTTTCTTCTTCTTCTTATTATTATTATTTTTATTATTATTATTAGTAGTAGTAGTAATAGTAGTAGTAGTAGTAAATATAGTAGTAGT
>NC_087198.1:2569132-2601632 GCF_035594125.1 Scylla paramamosain
ATTCAAAAAGAACATGAAATTCTTCTCCTTCTACCTCAGCATTACACATGTTACATACCCTATCTTCTCTACTGACACCTTGATACCTACCAACATTTACAGGAAGTCTATTATTACAACTTCTAAATTTAGTCACTAATAATCTGTCACCCTTTGTTAACTGTTCTAAATACTGTTCTCTGCCAAAATCTGTCTTAAACACCCTATAACTGCTACTTAATGATTTTGTTTCTAAATTATGATGCCAAGTTACAAGCCACTGATCTTTCAATCTCTGTTCCATAGCTTTCTTCAGCCATCTTGAATTAGGAACATCTTGCAACACCACATACCAGACATTCCACAGTCATTACAAATATTCTTTATACAAGTTTACCATGGAGAACTATGAAGCCCTAACCTATCCAGCTGCAATAGACATTGGTACATTAAATAACACAGTTTAGTATTTTTACCTGAAATTAGCTTAGACCAATAACCTATCATTTTTTTTCTTTATATAAATATCAAGTGGAAATACACCCAGTTCACCATACACCATGTCATTACAAGTATTCTCATGAACATCCAAAACCTGCTTTAAAAATTTCATGTACATATACTCTAACTCCCTAGCAATATGGTAACCCAAAATTTCAGCTGCACAAGTCAATATAGGTAACACCGTGGTGGTAAATAATTTGAGTTGTATATCCACTGGCAAGTCAAACTTCCTACACTTACTTATTAATGAGTACATTGCTCTTGTAGGTGTCTCTTTTAGCTCCAGCTCACCTTTGCAAAACCTCCCATTATAATTTAATAATACTCCAAGATACTTATACTCTGTCACTACTTCAATGTTTTTACCACCAAATTCAAGTTCATAGTTCAATTTTGTCTTCCCCTGCTAAACACTACTATTTTTGTTTTGTTACAATTTAGCTTCAATTTCCATTCATTACAATATAAATTCAGAGCAACCAGTGCCTGCTTCATTCCATCCTCACTGTCACACAAAATAATTGTATCATCTGCATACATAATAACAAATAGTTTAAGATACATGTTTAAGAAATCGTCACCAAAATTTACATAACTGCAATTATATTCAATGAATTTACTTTCAATATCATTCACATAAAAAGCAAAAAGCACCGATGATAAATTTTCCCCCTGTCTTACCCCTACATTGCAAACAAAGGTGTCTGAAATCTCCTGGTTAAGCATGACACATGATCTGATATTATTGTACATATTTCTGATTACATTTAGAATTTTTCCTTGCATCTCTTCCTTCACAAGTTTACACCATAAATCTTCACACTGTACCATATCAAAGGCTTTCTTGTAATCAACAAATAAACAAAATAGCTTTCTCTTCTTCCACTTAAATAAATCAATGACACATTTGAAGAAAAAATATATGATCCAGAGTGGAATATCTGTGTCTGAAGCCCGTTTGTGTTTCATTAATGGTAGATAAGGTGTTTGAATAATCATTAAGTCTTTCATTAAGTATGGAGGTGAACAGCTTCCCCATGCAGCTAAGTAAGGTGATGCCCCTGTAATTATTAACATCCTGGATGTCTCCCTTGTTTTTATAGAGTGGCACTATTGTACCCACCAACCATTCAGCTGGCATGACACCAGTATCAAGTACTTTTTAATATATTAATTTAATATCATATCAGATGCTGGGGATTTATTGTTTTTTTTTTTTACTTCTTAATATTTCTAACTACCTCTCCTTCCCTTATAGGATCATTAAGTACTGATAAAATTTCAGCATCCGCACAGTCTTCATCATTTGTAATATTCACATCACTATTGTCAGAATTTTCATCACCCGCTAGCTGCTTAAAATGGTCATATAATTCATTTAGTGTTCTTGGGATCTGATAAGTTCTTTTCTGACTATTTAAAATTTTCCAATATGCTTTAGGGTCATCACTCTTATATTTTCTAAATTTCTTTATTAAGTTATCCATCTCCTTATTCTTCACTCTTTTTAGATTTGCTTTATTTTTCCTGCTTTTCTCAATCATGTTGTTAAAATTTTCACTATGCAAATGAAATCTCTGTCTAGCTTTGTGGTATTCCTTTCTAGATGGCCAGCACTCTTTATCATATCCCACTGAGGTGGCATTATTGGACTTTTTCATGAATGATCTTTTCTTATATGGTGGGAAAGTTGCAAGTGCCACCTCAATCAGTATTTGTTTTAAATCTAGATTAATAGCATCCATGGGTAATTCATCCACTTTTGCAATCAGTTCATTTATCTTAGTTTCATCAATATTACTCACACATAAAAATTGTTTTTCAACATTCCATTTACTTTGCCTTACACCTGATTGTCTTGATTCCTTTGCCTCTCGGTTTACAACAGGCACCGTACTTTGTATCTCACATTTGATCCTTGCATGTAGTCCACAGTGTACATCAGACCACAAAGGTTCATAATCTAATACTTTAAGAACTACAACATATTTCACAATCAATGGTGATCCTAAAAAGTAGTCAATAGTTGTATTGTTTGCCAATGCTGCAGTCCTCCCCTAACCTTCCATTGAATATATAAACTTGATCATTCTTACAAACATCCAACAACTTTTTCCCATATGAATTCCTATCTGGGGTTAAGTCCTGGTTTGCTCTAGTCTCAGTTATTCCAAAATTAGTTAAACTTACAGACACAGGGTCCTCAGCAGCCTCAGAAGGAACATCACACATAGTGAGAGTGTGAGCATTAAAATCACCACAAAGCACATGCAATGCACATAATCATCACATGAGTAAGTAAGCAAAAAATCATCCAGCTCATCATAGTGCTCTTCATTACCACATCTAGAGTGTGAGGGGGGAATGTAAACACAGCTTATTACCAGTTCCCTACCAAAATTTACACTACTTCTATCAACTTTAACTGAAAGTAAAGAATCATAAGTGTTACTAATATGCCTCCACTTAAAACTAGCATTTTTCTTGATGGCCATGAGCAAACCCCCAGATTTAAACCTGCTTAATTTGCTTCTGTCCTTAAAGACAATGTCAAAGCCGATATTTTCCATATTGTTTTTTACATTAATTACATCAGTATCATCACACTTAGTTTCACATCAACAAATCACACCATAATCTTTAATAAAGTTAACAAAATTCATAGATAAAAACTTTGACTTGATACCGCAGACATTAAGAGACGACACATTAATATAATCCAGGGGAGGAACAAACTGAACAGAGTTAATATTACTTACACTAACACTATTATCATGCCCAAGTATGTGCTGTGCCCCAGCAGGGCCATCCTAGGCCCTTGTTAAGTGATCTAGATTTAACCTTTTCCAATCAGGAGCAGATATAACAACCTTTTCTAAGTCATCAGGACAGTTTATAACTACAGGTCTACCCCCACTGTGCAACTATACAAGAATGCTCCCCTCCCTTGTGGACACATTTTTCACTGTTTCTTGCCCTTTAACCATATTCAACATTTTAACCCTTAAGGAGGTCATGTCATCATTTATATACACTTTTCTTTGCCTACCTTTCAGTTTTTTTTTTTTTTTTTTCTTATTTTGCATAATTTCATTTCTTTTCTTTCGGTGGCAAAACCTCACAATCACTGGCCTACCTCCTTCCCTGGGCCTCCGCAAATGGTAAACAACAGAAATGTCATCCTGCTCAATTTTCACTCCAATAGTGTCAGCATGTTCTATAACTTTAGCTTCCAGCACCTCCTCACTTTCGTCCTCTTCTTCCTCTCATCCAGAAATATGTAAGTTCTCTCTTCGGGAGTACTGCTCCATCTTGTCGTGTTCATACTTGAGCAGGAGGCAATTCCTCAGCATTACTGCGATCTTGTTTTCTAATTTATCACTGAATTCCTTGAAAGCAGTAGATACAGTAGATACACAGCGACCGAAATTATGCTGCCAGGCTGGACAGCATAACAACTGCATCCTTAATCGTCTGCTTTCCCTTCCATCATTGCTGCTGGTTATATTAGCAAGCTCGTTTTCTACCTTTGTCTTCACTAATTCTTCAGGTTCAGACCCAATGAAGTGTGCCATTCTTGTGTGGAGTTCAGCAATAGAATTTCTTACATGCATAGGTCAGTGAGGGTGGTACAATATATATGTGGCAACACCGCAACACCTTGTTTACCTTCTGTGGCTCACACAACAGTACAGGGAAGACTTGATAGTACCTTCAATACTGGCAGTAGAAATGTTACTCAGGCCCTGTGGCACGTCACATCAGTGGTCAGGTACTCAGAAGTTCATTTGAAAGCAGTAGTAGCTCCCAGGTTAGAGTCGTATCGGAGAAACTCCCTCAAAATATAGAGGTGTGTGTGTGTGTGTGTGTGTGTGTGAGCTTATTACATTTATCATTTTTCTAACATTAACCAATATGAATGTGATGCAAAATGTTTTTGTTTACAACATTTTGCATCCTTTACCAAGATGTATTTCTTTCTTCACATTTGTGTTTGTAAATTCATGTTAAACAAATGAAGTATTGCTTAATTTCAAGAGGTGCTTATAGATATTAATGAGGTGGTAAGCCTGCAGGTAATGGTTATGCTATAAGCTTGGTAACCCGTTTTGTTGAGCGAGCTGTGATGCAGTGCAAATATTTCAGCAGTTGGTGTGCACACTTCTCAAAGAGAGGGCAAAAACATTGAACGTGGCGGACACGTGACCGTCACCAAGGAAACAACACAGTGGCTAGCTGAACACTAACTCACTAATTCAGAACACAAACTGTATTTCATCCTGTACTAGCTGCAAGCCAACAGGAAAGCATCAGACAGCATCTCTAGGCTGCACGAGTGCACGGGGACCGTGCTGGTTGCAAGGAAGCAGGGTGAAGCACCAGACCTCTCATTCCTCGGTATTTTTTCAAGCTGTCTTCTTCGGCGACAATTTGTTCCCCGTGAAGGCAGCTTGTTGAAACATTCAGGAAATGAAACACCTCTATCTTCACCCTGCTCTTTCTCTCCCCCACAATCCCTATCCAGTGCTGCTTTTCACCGGAAAATAACAAACAGATAAATAAAAAGAATTAATAATAATAATAATGATAATAATAATAATAATAATAATAATAATAATAATAATAATAATAATAATAATAATGATAACTTAAGGGTTTTGGTTCAAATGGCTCTCAAATAGCTCTGGTGTAGCTGAGGGCACCCTTGGTTCACCGAGGGCATCAGCAGGGCCAAGGGGACGATTGTGGTTCCCCTGAATCTCCACAGAGCAAGCAAATTCACTCCTCAGCTTGTCATTGGGCCTACTGTGGACAGTCCTCATGGTCACATCCGTGGACACCCTGCGGCTGTCAGGTGAACACCGGTAATGCTTTGCGTCGGTGTGGCCAGTGCAAAATGCACGCCTGACTGCCCAGCCGCTCAGTTTAAGCAGCACCTCGCCAGCACGGGCAGTGTTGCAGTCTGGTGGTAGACTGATAAGTGTTCTTGAAAGCACTCACAGGTGTCACAAAATCAGTCTTGTATTTACACTGAGTGCATCAGATCCTACTTGAAGGCAAGCACTCATCAAAAATGTAAACATGCAATTCACAGGGAGACCAGCAAACAAAAGTGCACAACTCACATCATCCCAACACTTGAAAAAATGAGCACGATGTGATTCTTTAAACGATCGGCTGTTTAGTCCTGCTCCTGACGACGAGTCTTGAGCCACGTGCTGACTGGCGGCAGCGTGGAGGGGCTGGGAGGTGAACGCGACGTGTTCCCCGAGCCGAGCTCTGCTAAAGGCCCCAAGAGACTCTCTGAAGGGTTTTAACCTAAGCTAACCTAGCCTACCCTAAGCCACCTATCCTAAGCAGGCATAACCTAACCTAACCAACCCGTGCCTGAGGAGGATGAATTGCTACAGTACGACCAAGCCGCAAACTACAAAACTGTGATGTCCGTTATTGATTGTTTATGTTATGGACGATTTTGAGCACAAAACACAGTGGAATCACTTCACTCTGCAGCCTCTTCTTCTCTCGTCCCCCGGCGACCTTGGGGACTCGTTGGGAAGAGGGGTTTGTGGGCGGGGAACGCGGAAGTGCTCGTTGTTTGTACTTGAATGGAGACGAGAGCTTAAAATAAGGCAATCCTAACCTGACCTTATCTGACCTGACCTGACCTATCCTAACATAACCTGATCTAACCTAACCTAACCACTTTCCACTTCCTGGCCAACCCTTTAGCCATGAACACAAGTGCATGGTTTGCCTGCTTCATACTCTTGCCACGGTCTCCAAAATCCTTCGTACCAATGATGGAATCGGAGGCCGGGTCAAAATGGAGAGATTCTCTGACGGTCACTGCATCAAATGCATGCCACAGTCTCTCCCTTCGACGTGGTGTCTGCTCTTCCTCAGGACTGTGAGTTTGTTTGCTCCAGCCTGCTTGGATGGAAGTTTGCCTTAGCCAAAGGTGAAGATTGGAACTGCTGGGGAGTGAAAAAGTAGAGCTTTAAAACCTACACGCCTTAGGACTATGGTAACGCAAGGCCAGAGCAAACCTCCTCCCTTGTCCCCCATATCTTCTGCCCTTCTTATTTCCTAAGCCATTAATTACCTGTCCTCTGATAAACTCCTGCACTTCAGGGCTTGCATATGGAGAAATGGAGTTTTCAGCTGCTGTGGACTCTTCAGGGTCTGCTACCTCAATCCCTTCGCTTGCTTTCTGAGCTCGCTGATGATGTCCTGCGGCAACCTGATTTTTCTACACCCTGAAAACATTTCATAAGTATTTCAGCTGTTTTGTTGATAATTATCATAACTTCAAAAACTCCAATTTATCTTTCATATACCAGATTCACATTTGTAGCTGCCTCTGCAAAGTGGTGTTTTCACACAAAACAAAACAAAAAGCTATAACAACGGTTCAAAGACAAACGCAAACTGACGCGGAAAACTCGATAAAGTATACAATTATAGCACTCACAACATTGTGAAGCAAATAACAGCAGTCACCAGGCTTGGGGCGAGGCTGTGGTGGTGTCTGGACTGCTCCCCCAAGCTGCTGCTCAGTGATGGGGCACTGTGCGGGCACCTGACGAGGGACGCCACCTGCCGGACAGGCAATGCGTCAGTCACGGTGGCTTTCGAGTGTGTACATTCACACGGTGTACACTTGCCTCGGGAGAGCCCACACTGTCACCTGACTGTTGAGGGCTTTATGAGAGACCACAGTTTTCATCTAGCCTGGCTAGTTGCAGCTGCAAGTAATGGCTCAACACTGCCTCAAACTACCAGGTCTTTTGTCTCTGGCGACAGAAGCTTGCATTCCAACCACTAGCACATGTACATGGGTGTGGCAGACACATAAATTGGTGGTGTGTGCACCATCTGCAGGCAAAGTGTCTCATGGAGGCGACACCAGTATCACCATTTGTAGGAACAGGACAAACCATGATTTACTTCATGAAAATAAAACATTGAAATGTAATGACAACACAAATTCAAAAGAAACTCTACTGTTATCAATATAGTAATAAGGAAAAGTTACTCAAACAGACATACTGCATTAAACAATAAATGAAAATATATATCAAGGTATTCTGCATGAATGAGCCTTTGTCACACAAACAGCTACACACACACACACACACACACACACACACACACACACACACAGGCCATAACAATGCACACTGACACATCGCCACAGCCACCAGTGAACACTTATGTCGCCACCAAGCGAAACTTTCTGAAAACCGTGACAACATTATTATTATATTATTACATCACATTATATTATGTAGCTTTCATTGCGATACCATCAGCACCATGGCTTCTCTTCTCTCTCCGGCAGAGCTACAAGCTTCCTGAAGAACTGCATGAGGAGCTGCTCTCAACAGTCAGTCGCCGGGACGACGTGCAGGCAGTGTCCACCCTCATATGTAAGGGCGCGCCCATAGAGCTCCTGGGTGGCCTTTCTGTCCTCAGACTGGCTGTCACCACCGACCGCATTAACACCGTCAGCCTGCTGCTGGCTAGCGGTGCACCGCTGCCTGCCAGCCTGCTGCAGGAGGCTTGGCAGAGCCCCGACGTGACTCACAGGGTGCTGGCCACCCTCACCACCGTGAGTACCTTCCCTTCCCTGTCTCACAGAACTACCTCACTGTAAAGGTGAGGACGAGCACCGGTACTGGACCCAAGTCTCAGCGGTGGCTCCTTTGCAGAGTGGAAAGTGTTTGAACAACTTGGATGAGTTATAGGTCTGTTGGTTGTAGAGGACGAGCCTTTGTGTTTCAGTGCCGTCAGTTTCAGGTTTTAGTGGTGCACATGACAGACCTGCAGCACACCAAACCTGTCCAACATTACAGGTCATGCAACAGAATCTTGTCATTTCATAAAAGGACACTTCAGTGTAATGTTTAGAACAAGCAATGAAGTAGATCTCATAATACTTGAATCCATGTTAATTCATCATTATAATCCTAAAAGTAATTGTAATAATGCTTGTCAAACCTAATATTTGATTATAATTCATCATTATAATCCTAAAAGTAATTGTAATAATGCTTGTCAAACCTAATATTTGATTATAATTCATCATTATAATCCTAAAAGTAATTGTAATAATGCTTGTCAAACCTAATATTTGGAATAATTCTTTGTATTTTTCCTTTTTTTTGGGACAAGGTAAGGTTGTATTTGTACATGCACTTTTAGATTTGTGACACTTAATGACACTTCTGCATAGCTGCCCTACCTCTCTCTCTCTCTCTCTCTCTCTCTCTCTCTCTCTCTCTCTCTCTCTCTCTCTCTCTCTCTCTCTCTCTCTCTCTCTCTCTCTCTCTCTCTCTCTCTCTCTCTCTCTCTCTCTCTCTCTCTCTCTCTCTCTCTTTCTCTCTTTCTCTCTCTCTCTCTCTCTCTGCGCACGGTGCTTACCTGATGTGGTGACCATCCTTTCCTCACAGGCCTACTGCTGCCGGCTGCGTGCAGAGCAGCGTCGCCTGGAAAAGGTCAGCAGCGCCCTTGTCAAGGGCATCGACAATCTAGTGACAACCATCGAGGGAAATACTCCCTGGCAGGCAGCCTGGCGATGGGGAAAGGAGACTGACCGGCCAGCACTGAGCGACCTCCTGGCAAAGGCAGCGGCTGCCAACTGCCCCGTGACTGCCGCCTTCCTGCATAGGGCAGGAGGGTGGACAGTCTTTAATGGAGCCTCTGGTGGCACTGCCCTCCACGCTGCCCTGGAGGCTGGCCACAAAGGCATGGCCGAGCTGCTGATCAGGGACCTTGGGGGCTGCCCGTACGTGCCGGACACACATGGTCGCCTTGCGGTGCACATGATGCCTCACGAGGAGCAACAGAGGCTGGAGCAGGTGAGGCTGCTTGCCTGTGTACTCTTTTGGATGGCGGCATGAACTCACTTCACCAGCTGATCAAAACTTCAGCACCTGTCGCGCTTATTTCGTCTGCTACGCCTCCTTGGTCACACTCCTGTAATAATCCTGACACACGCATACACTATATGAAATTTGTCACCTAACAAAATATTGCAAAATATTGAAATAACATGACCGTTTCCATCAGAGTGCTGGATTTGGTTATGCTAAGTTTACCTTAATATTTAGCTCACTAAGTTCATTGCTGATTCTTTCGTTGCATAGATTATGATTTAAAAAATCATAATTTCACCCAGAAATAAAGTAACTATCTCATAAATAGTAGGCTAGGATGATTTACATTCAACCCGAAATATTTCTCTGTAACAAATGTGTGTACAGCAACGAGGGACAGAGAAAAAGATGACTCATTAAGTGGCTGGCTGGCACAGCAGTTTGGTGAATGTCAGGCAGACATTGAAAGGGAGGAATTTAAGTCACAAGAAGTCACCATAATAATGGATATGGCGTGCTGAAGGCACAGCTGATGTATTTTCACACCTTGCTCCTTTTTAGTGGTGGCGTGGTTAATTCTTTGGTCAAGAACTGACTCGCTTTATCTAATGAGGCCGCTCCGGCATACCAGCGTTACCGAATCGGCGCTTTTCGTTTTGTTATGATAGAGTCACCAGGTTGGGGATTACCGAAGCCATGAGAACACCAGCTGTGAAAGTGGCTGGAGGTGTCACCAGGCTGGTAAGGCTTTCATTTGGGACTGTTACCAAGCGACTGTGAAATTGGCCCATTGGTATTTCTGCCTTGTCTAATGAGTCCCTCAATGCCGCAGCAACGGCTCGCTAAGCTCACCCGTGCACTCCTGCAGTGCTCTAGGATGATGTCATCTGGCCCTGGAGATTTAGTCATTTTATGTTTATCTGTCTGTTTAATGATGCTGTCCTTGCTTATGGCGATATAGACAGATGGGGGAATTGAGTTTTTGAGGCGCTGAACAATACTAAGTTTGCTTTGACCCAGTCAGAAAATTCAGAAACGAGAAACCTGCCCCGCATAGATGACGCGTTTGACAACGCTTCAGAAGTGTGTGGAATATTGTACAAGACAACACATTGTTTAACAATAAAGTCACTTATTAGTGTGTGCTGTGCCATATGCTGTCCTCCTCTGCTTTGCTGTGTTCCCATCTGGGCCAGCACATGGCCGTCATTTATCAAAGAATTATCGTGATAAAAATAAATAAATAAATAAATCAGAGGTATGCTTTCCCTGGGAAAATTGTAGTCCGCAGCTAAAGTTGCTTCATTAATGACATTGTTTAATTTCTCATCGATACACAAATCACTTTCATTGTTCTTGATTTATAAAACTCTCACAAAGCACACAGGAAATGAAGTGCCTCGGCTACTGGATGGTGTTCGCCAAAGTAGAAGCATCAACGTGGATTTTATGTCGCCACAGCTTGGAGCATCCTCTTACCAAAACAGCACGCTGTGTTTTGAACCAAACGTTTTCAGTAGTCTACCTTTGCACAACAAACTTCTTATTCATATCATGAATATTATGCAGCTCAATTATGGTATTATATTTTATTAATATTACTTACTATTTGATTCTATTAGTTGACCAATTAAGCTACTTGTATTTTTTAATCTTGCCTAATAAACAACTCCAATCAGGCAGACAAATGCTAATATACGTATGTAATCCTCGATTTCTATCATCATTTCTAACATATCTATGTGTACGCAGCAATAAAGGGTTATTTACTTGTTCATATATTCACCGCTCTCTTTCTCTTTGCACACAGAAGCTCTTTATGATGGAGCGTGAAAAACTGAAGGATATGGAGCTTCGCTTGAAGGCAGATCACGAGAAGACCGCAGCACGGACAGCGCTGTGTATACAGGAGGATCTCTTTGAGAGCCACAAGAAGGGCGAGGGTAAGAAGGTCTCCTTACCTGATGGCCACGCTGCCCTGCTGCTGGCCTCGCGCAAAGGTCTCCTGCAGCTGACTCATCTTATGCTGCAAGAGGG
This sequence comes from Scylla paramamosain, assembly GCF_035594125.1. Taxonomy (NCBI): domain Eukaryota; kingdom Metazoa; phylum Arthropoda; class Malacostraca; order Decapoda; family Portunidae; genus Scylla; species Scylla paramamosain. Next base: position 2,580,535 of record NC_087198.1, read on the forward strand.
TCACTTCCCCGTGGACGAGGTGCTGGACCACACCTGCGGCACCACCGCCCTCCACCAGGCGGCCTCGCACGGCCAGGACGGCTGCGTGGCGCTGCTGCTGAGCGCTGGCGCCAACCCACAGCAGCGTGACACGTATGGCCAGACACCCCCTCACCTGGCCGCCATGTTTGGCCATAAAAGTACTTTCGAACTCCTGGCACACCAAGTGACGCAGGACCCTCCTTGCCGCGCGGGCACCACGGGCACACAGGTGAGAGAAAATTTTAAAGTGTTTCACAATATGTATTATAAATATAAGCGTAATCTATTAGACCCAATCGACCGACGTGACCCGGAAAGCGTCATAAGAAATCTTGTGAGATCCATAGGCCTGCAAGAGCTGCAGAAGGAGGCTCAGCGGGTGGCTGTGGATCTATCAAAGGGCGAGGCCCTTGAGGTAAAGGAGGCGGTGATGGCAGAAATAAGCATCATCATGAATAAGGTGTCAGCCGCTGATGCCACGTACCGCGGCGACCTGAGGCTGGCGGGCAGTTCTCAGGATGGGTCTAAGCTTTACGCCCCTGACGAATTTGATATTAACCTCGTGATTCACAAGGATGACGTAGGAATAACTGTTAGCGAGAGAGGGAAGGAGGAAGCCCCGCTGAAGGGCAGGTTACAGATTTGTGTGAAGACTGACAATCCCCACCTTGAGGGTAATAGATTTATGGCCAGTTTGTACGAGGAGGTGCACCAGTGCCTCGCTGGCCACACCCTGCAGGACAAAAGACTGAGCCTGGTGCCGCCGGGCCTGACCAGCACGCAAGTGGGCGTGGGACTCTCTCTGGCCTGGCAGGGGCGAGAGTATCCACTGTTGCTGGTCGGCGTGGACCTGGTGCCAGTGCTTGAGGTGCCATGGCTGGAGCAAGTTTGCAGACCGCTCCTCACTCCTGAGGACACCACCACCATGCAGCTCAGTAATGCTGCTGATGGAACATGGCGCTGCAGCTTTGCCTTGACAGAGGCTGAGGTGCTGGGGACGTTGACGCCCGCAGAGCGCCAGGTGCAGCTGATGGGAAAAGTACTTCTTTCCCGCCTCAAGCCCGAGCGCTGGATGCCTCGGCACAAAAAGAGCTTTTTCAAATGGTTCGCCACACAGGAGTGGAACATCGCGGTGCCAAGCGGGTTCTGTTTCAAGAACGCCCTCCTGCGGTGGCTGGAGCATAGGCGGTCGAGGGAGGTAGAGCTTGGGGCTGGCCAGGAGGGGGACCCCGCCAGATGGGTGGTGGAGGTGTTCAGATTGATGTGTGCGAACCCAGAAGAGACACGAGAGAACCTGACAACTCAAAACAGCTCCGCCTACTTTGGAGGAGACTGTGAGGGGCGGAAGCCTGGGGACGGGGCGCCCATCATCGTGCAGTGCCTGGAGGAGGACCTCTGCCAAGACAACCAGGCGGCGGCGACGAAAGTATTAGATGCAAAAGATGCAGACCATTGTAATCATTAGCTGTGAGCTGCGCCACGCGTTGGAAGACCTCCTACCCGCCCCCCACACACAAACACACACAGGAACGCCAGTGCTTGGTGCTCGATTTTCATATTCAGAAGTTTATATAGCCAATTAGTTGTGGAGTCGATATAAAGAAGAATATATATTTTCATGTCGCGAGCCTAGTGAGAGAAGATACTCTGTTAATAGGGTCTCTCATCTGTGTGCACTTGTTGGCCCCTGTAATACCGCAGGTTGAGTAATGTGATGGTGCAAGCTGAGGTAATGCCACCTTTGGCCAGTAAGTACAGCAGGGCAAGATAATAGTCAACTTGCATATTGTATGGTGAAACAGGCTCTACATGGATTCATGGAGGATAGGCCTAGAAGTGTTTGATATTCATTTGCAAACGGCAGTGCCATTAGGACATGAAATATTTAGTACAGGTTTATTAAGACAATGTCTGGTCTGGGTGTAAATAAAGCACTTCGGCTTGACAAGATGATGACAAATAAGTTATCAAATCAAGATGGAATGTCACATTTGTAGCACCAAGTACCAAATGCAGATGGTAATTGGTTAAAACAAACTGTTAAGTTAAGGACTTGTGCTATTGATAGGCAGAGATTGTCTGAACAAACTTATAACAGGCCAGCATGTCTTAATTATAGGATGGTGACAATGCAAGGAAAATTACACAAGTATTTATCTGTTCTCCTTAAACAACACTCACGTGCCGTAAGTGTGTTCAAGTGTGCAAATCATCAGCTGCCATTGTAAGTGGTAGTGAAGGAATGCAAGTGTACAAAAGTGAATCTGTTCTTTAGGTGATCTTAATGGTGCAAGAGATGAAACTCACTCTTCATTCAAATTGACTTTTTTTTTTTTTTTAACAAATAGCTGAAAAAAATATGTCAAGAAATATTGGTTCACTAATGTAAATGCAACAAAAATAGGGGAATTCCTTGGAGCGAGAAACGTGACTGTCTTATTAAGTAGTGTTAAGTTCATCCAAGATATAACTTGTTATTTTTAAAAAAACTTATAAGAAGTAATTGTTAGCAGGTAAGTGACGTCTATATTTGGTGTGTACAGTATAACAATTTGTACTCTCATACCCCGCCTGGGGTCGCTTTCAAACCTTTCAAGCACACTTCTCATATTTGCAAACTTATACATGTAAATTAACCATTGCCTTGTATTTTTTTCATGAACACAAAACTATTCCTCTCTGTATTATGGAAAGTGATGTGTCAGTAAATCAAACATAAAAACTCATGTCTTTATTTCAAGCCTTATGAATCATTTTGTTACTTATATATATATATATATATATATATATATATATATATATATATATATATATATATATATATATATATATATAGAGAGAGAGAGAGAGAGAGAGAGAGAGGAGAGAGAGAGAGAGAGAGAGAGAGAGAGAGAGAGAGAGAGAGAGAGAGAGAGAGAGAGAGGGCAATCTCACAGTACAGTGTCATGTTGAATCCAGTGTGTACCAATGAGTTCTCCGTCATTAAATGAGGCACCCTCGTCCCCGTGTGTTTTTTTGGCACACATATCAACATATCAACGACTTGCCACAGCCTCCAATCTGCCAGAATCACCACTTCACTCTGGTTCTCCACGCTGCCAACACTCCAAGCAGCTTCATGGACTGGGCAAGTTACAAGCATCATCACTCCGTCAACTCCACAACAACACAGGTGACTACTAGTAGTCAGCACAGAACCACTGGTGGGTGGGTCGCCATCACTGGTCACACACACTGCCACCAAAACACTCTTACAATAAGTGGTGGCAAGCATCTTTCATACAAGTGGTCACACAAACACAACCGCTGCAGTAATATTATCATTGTCTTATTCCTGTTATGGTCATTATAAGTATTACCATTAATACTATTACCATTATTGATTTTATTATTATTATCAATATTATTATTATTATTATTATTATTATTATTATTATTACATTTATTATTATTACCATTGCATCATCATCATCATCATTGTTGTCATAGGTTGCGGAAAACAGGCGGGAGAAGAAGGCTGCAGACAGGTTAGGCTTCCAAAGCAAAGCGAAACAAAACAACAATGAGGCAGCAAAATAATAAAAAGAAATAGTAATAATGAAAGAATAAAAGAAAAAGAACCTGAATTATAGCGAGGAAGTGGAACAAGTCAGGAGGGAAGAGAAGTGGAGAGTTGAGGCACAGCTGACGAGGTGGAGGCAGGCGTCACGGCGCTCTTGAGGCACAGCAAAGGAAAGTGTACATAGAGGCAGTGGAACGGGAGGGGGGGAGGGGCAGGGAAAGGCTGGGAGGGTACCATGCTATGTTAATGTATGCTGGTAAACGAGAGTACTGTAACTGTTGTTGTTGTTGTTGATGTTGTTGTTGTTGTTGTTGTTGTTGCTGTTGTTGGTGTGAGGGTCATTATTATTGTCATTATTACCAGTGTTATTATTGTGGTTGTTGTTGTTGTGGTGGTAGGTCTTAATGAAGTGCATTGTAATGTTCCAGCCTCCCCATTACCTGCTCATGAACAACCATCTCCATTGTCTTTTCTTCCATCCAATTATTTCCTGACAAATGCAATATTTCCAAGATGGCACCTCCTGCTGCCCTCAACACCTGCTTTATCTCATCTTTCAGTGATAAATTGCACTCTGTTATCACACCGAAAGGCGGGTTCACACTTGCCAATTCGCTGCTGAATTGCCAGCCGCCGCAAGACGCGATAGCCCGCCGGTGGAAATTTTGGTGCCTGGCGGCTGAATTGCCAGCCGCGCCAACAACACCGACAGGTTGGGCTTGTCCAGCCGCGCGCTGCTCTGTTTACCTCAGGTCCTCGGGGGAGTTGTGCATGGTGTGGCGTCCTGAGGCACAAAAGTTGATGTTGGAGCTAATGACGAACCAACAACGTCATCACTGGGACCCAAGACTCTCTCTCTCTCTCTCTCTCTCTCTCTCTCTCTCTCTCTCTCTCTCTAAAAGAGTAGTATCGCTGCAGAAGGGGCCAAGTTGTCAGTAGTTACCGATCGGTGTTCCTAAGCTGTTGTTAGATAACGCAGCGTCAGTGTGAGGCGTTCACCAGGAGTCACTGCATCCCTCACGTGGGCATCCTCCTTCTTGATAGGCGAGTCACAAGCCGCAGGAGACCACGGTACTGCTCCTTGTTGAGGCCTATCCACTGCCTCATGGTGGCTGGGTCTTGCACGCTCGGCTCAGGCAAAAGAGCGTGGCAGACGCGCCTTCCTTCTCTTCTATTCAGCCAGGGACGTGTGTACAGGCGCCTCCTGTTCCGTTATATCTTCCACTACGCCAAAAGAAATACAATTATCACCGACATTGTTGCTGGAGGAAGAGATCTTGCTGAGTTGGCAAGTTTTTGCCTGCCTTCTTTACTGCCGTGGCTGGCAGTAATCTTTCGGCTGAACACATCCAGCCTCTTGAGGTCGTCATTCTTCACAACAATCAAACATTCGCTTTTACCTTCATTCGCCTTCACCTGATTATAATTTGTTCCTTTTGCACACACCTTCCTTACTTCTGCTCAGCTTGGTCTCTGTATTTCTCACGTCAATCATCGACCAAGAAAACTGAGAGTATCATGTCCTGGTTCAATACTTTCTTCCTTCTCTCACCACGTTAACCAGTATTCTCAGTCATTCACCACTGTTCTGTTCACCTCCCCAATGCAAGAGTTAACCAGTATTCTCAGTCATTCACCACTGTTCTGTCCACCTCCCCAATGCAACACTTAACCAGTATTCTCAGTCATTCACCACTGTTCTGTCCACCTCCCCAATGCAACACTTAACCAGTATTCTCAGTCATTCACCACTATTCTGTCCACCTCCCCAATGCAAGAGTTAACCAGTAATCTCAGTCATTCACTCCTGTTCTGTCCACCTCCCCAATGCAAGAGTTAACCAATATTCTTAGTCATTCCTCCCTTTCTCTGGTAAACTCTGGAACTCCCAGCCTGCTTCTGTATTTCCTCCTTCCTGTGACTTGAACTCTTTCAGGAGGGAGGCTTCAACACACTTCTTCAATTTTTGACTACCGCTTCTGTCTCTATTCGGGGACCGGCACTTCAGTGGGCATTTTTTGTTGATTTATTGTTTTTATATAATATTGTTGCCCTTGGCCGGTGCACAGATCAAGGAAGCTCCACCCGTGGCCTGTCACCTCCAGCCTTGCTCCACGAGGCGCCGCGCCACCCGCCGCCTACCTCACCAACTCTTGACAGCTGCTGCCAGTGCTGATGAAGCGTTGCCTCACCAGCACGGAAAGCAGTGAACAGGTTACTTTTCCAAGGTGTGTCATTAATGAAGTCCATGCATCAGTGTATGTAGGTGGAAAGCTGACAGGTGACAGCATGGCCCACTAACAGACACAGACTGTGGAGTTCCACCTACTCTCAAAAGGCTGTGTTACCTGAAGCTACAGGTTTTCAAGGGAGCTTTTACGACTTGAGTGACAGGTTAACAACATTTCTACATTGTCGACAGGAGAAACGCCCTTGAGAACCCGCCGGGTCACCTCTCTGGCCTTTAAAAACAGTGGTGTTGAGAGGACAGTGTTCAACAAAGAGGCAGCGCCACACGTGTAGTGGGCTTGGTGATTCAGTTCACTCAGCACTTCCTCACACGCCTCCACACACCGGATACACAGCCGAGCCTTACACTACAAGCCAATGTACCTGCACGCCGGAATAACACAACGAAATTATATGCACGAATGCTTTGCATACCTCCACAGAACAGTTAGCATGCATATTCTGTTGACAATGGTTCACCTTTGTTACAGCTGCCGTCACATTCACCACAGCCTTTTTGCTTGTCTTTGTACAACAATCGCAGTTTTTTTACCTATTGATGATTCATTTACTTATTTCCTTCTCTCACAAGTACATTAGCAGTAATTAAGGCCGTGATGGAACTCTGCAGCTCATCATTGCTCTGTCCAACTTGACTCTTCCTTTTCACTTCGTTCTTTCAAGATAGAAGCTTAAAGTCGTGCCCTAAACCAGATACTGCAACCACATACTGCAACCACATACTGCAACCACATACTGCAAACACATACTGCAAACACATACTGCAAACACATACTGCAAACACATACTGCAAACACACACTGCAAACACATACTGCAACCACACACTGCAAACACATACTGCAAACACATACTGCAACCACATACTGCAACCACATGCTGCAAACACATACTGCAAACACATGCTACAAACACATACTGCAAATGCGTACTGCAAATGCGTACTACAAAGGCATTAATGAAATCCCAGTCTAGAACTTTTGTATTCACTGATCAGTACTAGCAAACGCTGAAATGTTCTTAGCGATTATATATAGAAATGCTGTTAATTTTATCATAGTTCAGAAATAAAAGACGTGGTTCTCAAGTAGGCGAAGCATAATTTATTTTCATGCCGTAATTTCAAAGACAGACTTCTCGATAGGAAACAAGGAAGAATGCTTTAACCCGGCGGTCTCTTTAACATTTCATTTATTCTTTGCCTAGAAGTTTATACATAACATGTACATAAGAAGTAAGTAGCAGAAGTAAATGGTCACCGACGCATAGGAAATTAGTAACAAAATGGTGTTACTGGAGACGGAAGCGTAGACATGAGTTACTATATATTACAAGAAAGAGAACTAGACGATTAAGACCAAAGAAAACATCACAGTACTTGTAAAAAATACACTGAATTTAATAATGCACAGTAAAATAGTAACAGGACAGTGATAGTGAAGATAGAAGAAAAGTGTTTGCCCTAGCGGTCTCTTGGCGTTGTTTACAAGAACCGTGATGGCGGACAGAAGGGTTCGGTGACCAGTGACACTCTTTCAATTTCCTCCACTCCCAGAACTCAGGTGAGGCAGGGACCGCCGCCCACCCTTGCGCCCCTCCCTCCTCTACCTCCACCCGCGCACACACGCACGCACACACCTGAAATAAGAGAGAAAAGCAGGTGTTTGTTAACCTCCCTCTGTGTGTTTGTGTGTGTGTTTGTCGTGTCAGTGTTCATTGCCTTTATTTCCTTCCTTATTGTGTGTCTGTATGTTTGTCTTCCTTCACTTCATTTACACTCAGCCTTCCTCTTCATCCTCCTCCTCCTCTTCTTCCTCCTCCTCTTCTTCTTGTTCTTGTTCCATGTTACAAAATTCATTAAACAGGGAACCAACAAAACTGGAAAGCTAACAGCCTTTGAATCATTATCCGTGCAAGAAATGGCAGACAAAGCAAGATGTAGGGACACATTGTGCACAAGAGTGTCACATAAGTCCGCGCCACCACCACCGCTTCTCTCAGACGAAGTGACGCGGGTGTTACGGCTCCTGTGACGCGTCCACTGACAGAGTAACAAGATTGACACATTTTAAACATTAGAAGCGCTCTTAGTGACCCAAGGCTGTGGAGGCTGTGTCACTGGGAGAGGCACAGCAAGCCAAACCAACCTTACCTTAACTCTCTCTCTCTCTCTCTCTCTCTCTCTCTCTCTCTCTCTCTCTCTCTCTCTCTCTCTCTCTCTCTCTCTCTCTCTCTCTCTCTCTCTCTCTCATACATGCATAAACAAAACAGCTATAATGAGAGAGAGAGACAGAGAGAGAGAGAGAGAGAGAGAGTGGTATCCTCGCCTGACCTGGTAACACTGCAAGGAAAATCCACATCTGGCAATGCAGACCTGCCAGACGCCAGCCAGCCGGGGACCCCACGTTGACACTAGTGCTCTAACCTGACCTAAGTTAACTAAGTCCTAACTAGACTGCATAGACTCAGCTTGCTGTTACACTTGCTGTTGTGCTGTTGTGTGTGAACGGTGACAGATTAACAACATTTCTGCATTACTGACAGGAGAAACACGCTTTTAAAAGACTGTAGTTGAAGTGACGCAGGTTTTCAAGGGTGTTTTTACAGTTGCAGTGACAGATTAACAATATTTCTGCATTACTGACAAGAGAAATGCTTTTAAAAGGCTGTACTTGAAGTGACGCAGGTTTTCAAGGGTGTTTTTACAGTTGCAGTGACAGATTAACAACATTTCTGCATTACTGACAGGAGAAACACTCTTTTAAAAGGCTGTAGTTGAAGTGACGCAGGTTTTCAAGGGTGTTTTTACAGTTGCAGTGACAGGTTAACAACATTTCTGCTTTACTGACAGGAGAAACACTCTTTTAAAAGGCTGTAGTTGAAGTGACGCAGGTTTTTAAGGGTGTTTTTAAGGTTCCAGTGACAGAATAACTACATTTCTGCATTACTGACAGGAGAAACACTTTTTTAAAAGGCTGTAGTTGAAGTGACATTGGTTTTCAAGGGTGTTTTTACAGTTCCAGTGATATATTAACAACATTTCTGCATTACTGACAGGAGAAACACTCTTAAAAGGCTGTAGTTGAAGTGATGAGGGTTTTTCAAGGGTGTTTTTACAGTTGCAGTGACAGATTAACAATATTTCTGCATTACTGACAGGAGAAACACTCTTAAAAGGCTGTAGTTGAAGTGACGAGGGTTTTTCAAGGGTGTTTTTACAGTTCCAGTGATAGATTAACAATATTTCTGTATTACTGACAGGAGAAACACTCTTTTACAAGGCTGTAGTTGAAGTGACGCGGGTTTTCAAGGGTGTTTTTACAGTTGCAGTGACATATTAACAATATTTCTGCATTACTGACAGGAGAAACACTCTTTTAAAAGGCTGTAGTTGAAGTGACGCAGGTTTTCAAGGGTGTTTTTACAGTTGCAGTGACATATTAACAATATTTCTGCATTACTGACAGGAGAAACACTCTTTTAAAAGGTTGTAGTTGAAGTGACGCAGGTTTTCAAGGGTGTTTTTACAGTTGCAGTGACAGATTAACAACATTTCTGCATTACTGACAGGAGAAACGCTTTTAAAAGTCTGTAGTTGAAGTGACAAGGGTTTTCAAGGGTGTTTTTACAGTTGCAGTGACAGATTAACAACATTTCTGCATTACTGACAGGAGAAACACTCTTTTAAAAGGCTGTAGTTGAAGTGACAAGGGTTTTCAAGGGTGTTTTTACAGTTGCAGTGACAGATTAACAACATATCTGCATTACTGACAGGAGAAACACTCTTTTAAAAGGCTGTAGTTGAAGTGACAAGGGTTTTCAAGGGTGTTTTTACAGTTACAGTGACAGATTAACAACATTTCTGCATTACTGACAGGAGAAACATTCTTTTAAAAGGCTGTAGTTGAAGTGACAAGGGTTTTCAAGGGTGTTTTTACAGTTCCAGTGACAGATTAACAACATTTCTGCATTACTGACAGGAGAAACACTCTTTTAAAAGGCTGTAGTTGAAGTGACACAGGTTTTCAAGGGTGTTTTTACAGTTGCAGTGACAGATTAACAACATTTCTGCATTACTGACAGGAGAAACACTCTTTTAAAAGGCTGTAGTTGAAGTGACGCAGGTTTTCAAGGGTGTTTTTACAGTTCCAGTGACAGATTAACAACATTTCTGCATTACTGACAGGAGAAACACTCTTTTAAAAGGCTGTAGTTGAAGTGACGCGGGTTTTCAAGGGTGTTTTTACAGTTGCAGTGACAGATTAACAACATTTCTGCATTACTGACAGGAGAAACACTCTTGAGAACCAGGTTAACCTTGCCTTTGGCCTGGCATAACAGTTGTGGTGAGAGAGCACAGGGCCCCTGGTGAATGACTGAGAATACTGGTTAACTGGTAGAAGATAGCTAGAGATGCAACACTGCGATGGTGACAGTGAGAGAGAGAGAGAAAGAGAGAAACTTAGTAATAAGATGAATCCTTGCTGTTACTATCATTACTACTACTACTACTATTACTACTACTACTACTACTACTACTACTACTACTACTACTACTACTACTACTATGTAAAGTGTTAATGTTAATAATCTTTTGTGTCTTACAGATATTCAACAAGAAAGGGAAAAGAAGAGAGAGAGAGAGAGAGCAAGAGGCACACAGACAGACAGGCAGTGAGAGAGAGAGCGAGAGACAGACAGACAGAGAGAGAGAGAGAGAGAGCAAAATGGAGGGTGATCTGTGCCCCCTTTCTCTGTCACAGCCAGCAGCCACAGACCTGCCTGATATTGCTCAGTTTTTATCTATTTATATGTCTGAGGAAGAGACATTAGCTCTACAGGTTTTTATACTACTACTACTACTACTATTACTACTGCCTCTTGACTGACACATTCAAGGAGGGGTCTGGTGGAGGTCTTCAAGTGGCACAGGGGACATGACAAGGATGACTAAGAGGGGGTCTGGTGGGGGTCTTCAAGTGGCACAGGGGACATGACAAGAGTGACTAAGAGGGGGTCTGGTGGGGGTCTTCAAGTGGCACAGGGGACATGACAAGGGTGACTAAGAGGGGGTCTGGTGGGGGTCTTCAAGTGGCACAGGGGACATGACAAGGGTGACTAGGAGGGGTCTGGTCACTCAGCAAGGAGTTAGGACTGAAAAGCAAGGCCTCCACTTTGCGTGACTTTGTGATGCAGAATAATAGTGTACAGCAATTAATGTATTTGTTGTGCCTCTAAAATATGTCACACAGATTATGTCACTTCATCCCACTCAGTATTTCAACAAGCTTGACATGACGTAACATAACCTAACCTAACCTTACCTAGCATAACATAACCTAACCTAACCTAACCTAACGTAAGCTAACCTAACCTAACCTAACCTAACCTAACCTAACCTAACTTAACCTAACCTTACCTAACCTAACCTAACCTAACTTAACCTAACCTAACCTAACCTAACGTAAGCTAACCTAACCTAACCTAACTTAACCTAACCTAACCTAACCTTACCTAGCATAACCTAACCTAACCTAACCTAACCTAACCTAACCTAACCTAACTTAACCTAACCTAACCTAACCTAACGTAAGCTAACCTAACCTAACCTAACCTAACCTAACCTAACCTTACCTAGCATAACATAACCTAACCTAACCTAACCTAACCTAACCTAACTTAAGCTAACCTAACCTAACCTAACCTAACCTAACGTAAGCTAACCTAACCTAACCTAACCTAATGTAAGCTAACCTAAGCTGTTTTTTTCACACAGGAGGGACGAGTGAGCAGTGTGATGAGCCACAGTGTATTCACAGCCACAGAGCAGCCCACACAGCACACAGAATTGACACCACAGCCAGCACTACCACCACCGCCACCGCCGCCACCACAACAGCAGCAGCAACAACAACAACAACAACAACAACAACAACAACAACGGGATCATGATTTCAGTGTCATGTCTCTGGTCTCTCACAGCCCCAATGCAGGTAAACAGTAGTAGTAGTAGTAGTAGTAGTAGTAGTAGTAGTAGTAGTAGTAGTAGTAGTGGTGGTGGTGGTGGTGGTGGTGGTAGTAGTAGTAGTAGTAGTAGTAGTCATAGTAGTGGTGGTGGTGGTGGTGATGGTAGTAGTAGTAGTAGTAGTAGTAGTAGTAGTAGTAGTAGTAGTAGTAGTAGTAGTAGTACATGAGAACATAATAAATAATGGAAGGTGCAAGAAGTGACCAGGCTTACACGTGGCAGTCCCTGTATGAAACACACCTCCCTATTTCCATCTGCTATCCCCATCCATAAACTTGTCTAATCTTCTCTTAAAGCTCTCTAGTGTCCTACCACTAACTACATGATTACTGAGTCCGTTCCACTCATCTACCACTCTATTTGCGAACCAATTCTTTCCTATCTCCTTCCTAAACCTAAATTTTTCAAGCTTGAACCTGTTATCTCTTGTCCTACCCTGGTTGCTGATTCTAAGAATTTTGCTTACATCTCCCTTGTTATAACCCTTATACCACTTAAAGACTTCTATCAGGTCCCCTCTTAACCTACGTCTCTCAAAAGAATGTAAATTTAACAGCTTCAACCTCGCCTCGTAAGGAACACTCCTCATCCCCTGTATCCTTTTAGTCATTCTCCTCTGTACTGATTCTAATAGACCTATATCTTTCCTGTAATGTGGGGACCAGAACTGCACAGCGTAGTGTAGATGAGGTCTGACCAGCGCCAAGTATAACTTTAATATTACTTCCGGCCTTCTACTTTTAACACTCCTAAAAATGAACCCTAGTACCCTATTTGCCTTGTTTCTGGCTTCTATGCATTGTTTCCCTAGACGGAGTTCAGAGCTAACTACAACCTGGCATATCCTGCATGTTTTCCTGGGTGAAGACAGTTAAAAAATAATCATTCAGAAATTTACTTATCTCCTCCCCAGAACTAACCAGCTCCCCATCTGCTGCCTTTAATGGACCTACAGTATCCTTATTCTTCGTCCTGTATACCTGATAAAATCCCTTGGGGTCTGTCTTTGCCTGGCTGGCTACCTTTAATTCATAATTGCCCTTTGCTTTCCTCGTTAACCTCCTCACTGTTCTAACTAATTCATTGTATTGTGACTTTAACATTTCTTCACCTGCCCTCAATCTCATATATACTTCTCTTACACCCTATACGGTAAAATCCCTCTCATCCGGCATTCCAGTATCCGGCAACCTCAAGCATCCGGCACAATTTTCCCCGAGCCTTAAAATCAGTAAAAAATCAATGCGTACTCATAAAATTGATAAAAATTCCCACGCGAGGCATACTTTGTCCCCTCGCCACCAGAGCACACTGCTTGGCGCCACCCGCGGCCCACTGCACCACGTTCACCCAGTGACTCGGCCCCGCGTGTGCACTGTTTATCACCTGACGCCTTCACCGTGCCTAAAGTTGTAGAAGAGAGGAAGCGTGTTGTGCTCACACTGAAGTAGCCAATCAGATCAGCTGGTCTTTGATGTGGTAAGATGTGTGAGTGTAGGCTGGTGATCGTGGACATAATTTCACTTCTATTCAAGTATCCGGCATGTCGGCGGTCCCGTTGATGCTGGATAAGAGGGATTTTACCGCATAATGCTTTAACCTAGCAGTCGTCCATTTAGGGTCTTTTTTGTGTGATCTTATTGTCCTATACGGGATATTTGCTGACTGGCCCGTGTGAAATTTATCTACGAAATATTTATACAATTCATCTACATTTACCTCACCCAATCCCCTCATCTTGACCTCTACCGTCCTCTCCACTCCCTCGTTTACTCGCCTCGACCTCACCTCTCTCATTCCAGCACATTCACACCTGTCTCCCCTTTCCTCTCTCCTCCGCCCCTTATGGACACATCTTGCCTCCTGTTGTCCTGCACCCTCGCGCCTCACCTCGCGTCTCACCCTGCCTTATCTCTCTGAACTCCGTCCCTGACCTGACCTGACCCTGCATCCCTTGCCAGTCCAGTCCTTGGAGGTACCTTTTTAATTCCTCAACGTGTGTTTTCCTAAAGTCAGGTATTTTACTAGTCTTTTTGCTTCTAACAGTTTATTATTCCCATTCTAAATTGTACCTAATTTCCCTATGGTCGTTGTTACCTCCAACTGCTGCCCTCCGACCTCTACCTGCGTGACTCTAGTAGTAGTGGTGGTGGTGATGGTGGTGGTAATAGCAGTAGTAGTAGTAGTAGTGGTGGTGAGAGAGAGAGAGAGAGAGAGAGAGAGAGAGAGAGAGAGAGAGAGAGATTGGTTTTCAGAGTAGTGGGTAAGTGGATTGGGCTAGAATGGGTCTGAAATGGGCTGGATTGGGCTAGAGTGGGCTGGATTGGGCTAGAATGACCTGGATTGGGCTAGAATGGGTCTGAAATGAACTGGATTGGGCTAGAATGGGCTGGATTGGGGCGGAATGGGCTGTATTGGGCTAGAATGGGCTAGAATAGGCTGGATTGGGCTAGAATGGACTGTATTGGGCTGGAATGGGCTAGAATGACATGGATTGGGCTGGATTGGGCTGAAATGGGCGGGAATGGTCTGGATTGGGCTGGAATGAGTTGGGGTGAGGTAGATTGGGCTGGAATAGGCTGGGATGGGCTGGATTGGGCTGGAATGAGTTGGAGTGAGCTGGATTGGGCTGGAATAGGCTGGGATGGGCTGGATTGGGCTGGAATAGGCTGGAGTGGGCTGGAATGAGTTGGAGTGAGCTGGATTGGGCTGGAATAGGCTGGGTTTGGCTGGATTGGGCTGGAATAGGCTGGGTTGGGCTGGATTGGGCTACAATGAGGTAAATAATGGGACTGTTTGTCAAGATTGAAAAAACATGATTTTTCTTAAAATATTAAAAAAAAAAATATTTGATTTAAATTATATTTTTTTGTATTAAAGTTATTGTTGCTTTATTTTATTTATTTTTATTTATTTATTTTGTTTTATTTATTTATTTTGTTTTTTGTTTAGTAAGCTTGTGTGAGTGATGAGGCCATGCTGTTGTTGTTGTTATTGTTGTTGTTGTTGTTGTTGTTGTTGTTGTGAAGCAGGCCAGTGTTCGTGACACAACACACTCCATTACACAGTTAACAAACAAATAATTTTTTGCATTAAAAAATGACAAATAGCAGAAAGTGTAATCAGATCTGTTATATTAAACTAACTAACTTTGCATTAAAAAATAAATAAATAAATAAATAAACATATAAGCTCATTAAACTTCATAATTAAATTTATTATCATTATTACCAACAAAAAACAAGTTGTGTTTGAGGTGCAAGAGATGCGGGGAGGAGACTGCCAGGGAGGTGATGGGAGAGAGGGAGCCCCGTGCTGCTTCACCTTTCCCAGGGTGAGTGCTGGCAGTCTGGCCAGGCGGCGGTGGTGGTGGTGGTGGTGGCGGTGGTGACGCTACCCGGGGACAGGCAGCGTGGTGGTGGTTGGCCTGGTGTCTCTGGCCAGGTGGTGCGGGGCCTGGAGGAGGTGCAGGAGGCAGCCCGCCACTGCCCCACTGCTGAGGTGACTGTGGTGCAGTTTGGCGTGGTGCTGGCACGGCACTGCTGCACCACACCACACACCACACCACTGCCACCATCATTTATTTATTTATTTATTTTTGAGTAGACAAGCAAACACATACACATGCCCATAAACACACACACACACACACACACACACACACACATACATACATACAGACAGACAGACAGACATACAGACAGACGGACACACATGTAAAGTTCAGAGTGCATGTTGTGGTGATGTCAGTGTGTTGTGTGATGGTGGCGGGTATTGGTGTGAATATTGGCGGCAGGACACACCGCTCCACGCATTGCTCCTTCACTAACAACACGAAAGTTTTCAGCGCAAACACTTCTGTTATCAATATTCACACTGTCTCATTTTGCTTCTCAATAAAATTATTGTACAAACACAAATCTTGCTTTTCATTTTCCTTCAGGTGGAAGTGAAAGGCCGCGCTGCACCCTCAATTACACTAGTGCTCCTTTTATGACCATTACTACTACTATTATTATTATTATTATCATTATTATTATTATTATTATTATTATTATCATTATTATTAAGTGTAGGTTGACTTTGTAAGTTTGCTTTAGTCACCGTCAATCTGTGCCGTTCTCTTTGAAGACTGCGTTGATGGAAGGGGTGACTGCACCAATGTCACTGCGGGGGGACTGCGCTCAAAACTTTGCCACGCTTGACTTTCCTTGGTGACGGAATACATAGAGGGGATGTGCCGCAACACTGCAGCAAAGGCAGGGGAGATGTGGGCACTTATACAGTCATACCAGTGACATAATGGCTGCACCGCTTATTTGGGTGGCTCATGAATAACAAGATAAAGTTAAACAAAAGCAAAATTTTGTGAGGAAGAGCAAAGGGATTTACGTTGTAGGATTGTTTGAGTGAGCGGTAGAAGACAGCTAGATATGCAACATTGCGGCAGTGAGAGAGAGGCTGAAGACAGTCAGTTAGAGGAGAGGAGTTGATGAGACGAAAAGATTTTGATTCCACCCTGTCTAGAAGAGCAGTATGAGTGGAACCCCCCAGACATGTGAAGCATACTCCATACATGGACGGATAAGGCCCTTGTACAGAGTTAGCAGCTGGGGGGGGATGAGAAAAACTAGGGGAGACATCTCAGAACACCTAACTTCATAGAAGCTGTTTTAGCTAGAGATGAGATGTGAAGTTTCCAGTTCAGATTATAAGTAAAGGACAGACCGAGGATGTTCAGTGTAGAAGAGAGGGACAGTTGAGTGTCATTGAAGAAGAGGGGATAGTTGTCTGGAAGGTTGTGTCGAGTTGATAGATGGAGGAATTGAGTTTTTGAGGCATTGAACAATACCAAGTTTGCTCTGCCCCAATCAGAAATTTTAGAAAGAGCAGAAGTCAGGCGTTCTGTGGCTTCCCTGCGTGATATGTTTACCTCCTGAAGGGTTGGACGTCTATGAAAAGACGTGGAGAAGTGCAGGGTGGTATCATCAGCGTAGGAGTGGATAGGACAAGAAGTTTGGTTTAGAAGATCATTAATGAATAATAAGAAGAGAGTGGGTGACAGGACAGAACCCTGAGGAACACCACTGTTAATAGATTTAGGAGAAGAACAGTGACCGTCTACCACAGCAGCAATAGAACGGTCAGAAAGGAAACTTGAGATGAAGTTACAGAGAGAAGGATAGAAACCGTAGGAGGGTAGTTTGGAAATGAAAGTTTTGTGCCAGACTCTATCAAAAGCTTTTGATATCTCCAAGGCAACAGAAAAAGTTTCACCAAAATCTCTAAAAGAGGATGACCAAGACTCAGTAAGGAAAGCCAGAAGATCACCAGTAGAGCGGTCTTGACGGAACCCATACTGGCGATCAGATACAAGGTTGTGAAGTGGTAGATGCTTAACAATCTTCCTGTTGAGGATAGATTGAAAAACTTTAGATAGGCAGGAAATTAAAGCAATAGGACGGTATAGTTTGAGGGATTAGAACGGTCACCCTTTTTAGGAACAGGCCGAATGTAGGCAAACTTCCAGCAAGAAGGAAAGGTAGATGTTGACAGACAGAGATGAAAGAGTTTGACTAGGCAAGGTGTAAGCACGGAGGCACAGTTTCGGAGAACAATAGGAGGGACCCCATCAGGTCCATAAGCCTTCCGAGGGTTAAGGCCAGCGAGGGCATGGAAAACATCATTGCAAAGAATTTTAATAGGTGGCATGAAGTAGTCAGAGGGTGGAGGAGAGGGAGGAACAAGCCCAGAATCGTCCAAGGTAGAGTTTTTAGCAAAGGTTTGAGCAAAGAGTTCAGCTTTAGAAATAGATGTGATAGCAGTGGTGCCATCTGGCTGAAGTAGAGGAGGGAAAGAAGAAGAAGCATAGTTATTGGAGATATTTTTGGCTAGATGCCAGAAATCACGAGGGGAGTTAGATCTTGAAAGGTTTTGACATTTTCTGTTAATGAAGGAGTTTTTGGCTAGTTGGAGAACAGACCTGGCATGGTTCTGGGCAGAAATATAAAGTGCATGAGATTCTGGTGATGGAAGGCTTAAGTACCTTTTGTGGGCCACCTCTCTATCATGTATAGCACGAGAACAAGCTGTGTTAAACCAAGGTTTAGAAGGTTTAGGACGAGAAAAAAGAGTGAGGAATGTACGCCTCCATGCCAGACACTATCACCTCTGTTATGCGCTCAGCACACAAAGACGGCTCTCTGACACGGAAGCAGTGGTCATTCCAAGGAAAATCAACAAAATACCTCCTCAGGTCCCCCCAACTAGCAGAGGCAAAACGCCAGAGGCACCTTCGCTTAGGGGGATCCTGAGGAGGGATTGGAGTGATAGGACAAGATAAAGATAAGAGATTGTGATCGGAGGAGCCCAATGGAGAAGAAAGGGTGACAGCATAAGCAGAAGGATTAGAGATCAGGAAAAGGTCAAGAATGTTGGGCGTATCTCCAAGATAGTCAGGAATACGAGTAGGATGTTGCACCAATTGCTCTAGGTCATGGAGGATAGCAAAGTTGTAGGCTAGTTCACCAGGATGGTCAGTGAAGGGAGAGGAAAGCCAAAGTTGGTGGTGAACATTGAAGTCTCCAAGAATGGAGATCTCTGCAAAAGGGAAGAGGGTCAGAATGTGCTCCACTTTGGAAGTTAAGTAGTCAAAGAATTTCTTATAGTCAGAGGAGTTAGGTGAGAGGTATACAGCACAAATAAATTTAGTATGAGAGTGACTCTGTAGTCGTAGCCAGATGGTGGAAAACTCGGAAGATCAAGAGCATGGGCACGAGAGCAGGTTAAGTCATTGTCACATAAACGCAGCATCCAGCTTTGGATCGAAAATGAGGATAGAGAAAGTAGGAGGGAACAGAAAAGGGGCTACTGTCAGTTGCTTCAGACACCTGAGTTTCAGTGAGGAAAAGAAGATGAGGTTTAGAAGAGGAGAGGTGGTGTTCTACAGATTGAAAATTAGATCTTAGACCGCGAATGCACAAGTTAATGAAGAAAAAGTTGAGGGGGGTGTCAAGACACTTAGGGTTGTCGACGGAAAGGCAGTCCGACCTGGGGACATTTATGGTCCCCTCACCAGATGGGGACTCCGAGGCTGGTGTAGGAGTCGCCATGATGATTTTAAAATTTTTGAGTGAATGGTGTGTGTGTTATTAGGTGCTTGTAGTTTTGTGTGGAGGAAGAGAGTTGTCTTTAGAGGGCAGGCTGTGACTGCCCCCTTGTGTTGTGAGACACAAAGGGAAACGTTCAGTGAGGTCACATCTGGGTTTAATGATAAGTTCACAGCACCCCCTGAACAGTGCTGCACACCTCACTGGGAGTAATTATCGTTTCGGCAGGTGTCTACTGCCTCCTCCAGCTCACACACAGAGGCACGCTGACAGTGCTGCCAGTGTGTCGTGGCAAGGAAGAAAGGGAAGGGACCCTAAAAGAGATGAAAAAGTCCCTTGTGCACGCCTGGGAAGTACGCCTGAGGGAGTTTAGGTGTTAAATTAGAGGAGACATGTTGACCCCGTGCTCTTAAGTAGCCGATCTGCGGAAGACGTCACAAGAAGAATAACAACAAGATCAAGAACAAGATCATCGTCATTGTTGCCTTGTTTACCTTTGTCACAGTGCTCCTCCTCCTGCTGTCCGTGTGTATGTGTGTCTGTGTGTGCGTGTGAGCCTGCCTGTGTGTGTGTGCGTGTGTGTGTGCGTGTGTCTTTTGAAGGCACCTCTCAGGCCGCTGCTGTCTCCTCTGCCTGGTGAGTGAGGGCGATCTCTCTCTCTCTCTCTCTCTGTCTCTCTCGTACACACGCAACGAAAACTACTACTACTACTACTACTACTACTACTACTACTACTACTACTACTAAGGTTTAATTTCCTGATCTCTCTCTCTCTCTCTCTCTCTCTCTCTCTCTCTCTCTCTCTCTCTCTCTCTCTCTCTCTCTCTCTCTCTCTCTCCTTATTCTCTTTTTCCGTATAATTATCTCCTCCTCCTCCTCCTCCTCCTCCTCCTGTTGTTATTTGTTTCGTGAATATCATTAAGTGTTGTGTCTGCAGGAAGGAAGGAGAACAATTCGTGACAAACAAATAAAGGAAGGAAGGAAGGAAGGAAGGAAAGAAGGAAGGAAGGAAGAAAGAAAGGACAGTGTTGAGTCTCGCAGGTCACGCCAGCGTCTAGTAAACTGTAAATTTGCTTGCTTCACCTGGCAATTGTGAACCAGTAAGTCAATTCTTGCTTCACTTTAGGTTTGGTTAGGTTAAGTTAGGTTTGGTTAGGTTTGGTTAGGTATGGTTAGGTTTGGTTAGGTTAAGTTAGCTTAAGTTAGGTTTGGTTAGGTTAAGTTAGGTTAAGTTAGGTTTGGTTAGGTTAAGTTAGGTTTGGTTAGGTTAAGTTAGGTTAAGTTAGGTAATATTATGTTTGGTTAGGTTAAGTTAGGTTTGGTTAGGTTAAGTTAGGTAATATTATGTTTGGTTAGGTTAAGTTAGGTTTTGTTAGGTTAAGTTAGGTTTGGTTAGGTTAGGTTAGATTAAGTTAGGTAATATTATGTTTGGTTAGGTTAAGTTAGGTTTGGTTAGGTTAAGTTAGGTTTGGTTAGGTTTTGTTAGGTTAGGTTTGGTAATATTATGTTGAGTTAGGTTAGCTTGTGTTGTGTTGTGTTGTGTTGTGTTAAGCCGTGAGGTTGTTGTGCACCGTGGACAGGTGGACGGGTGCAGCAGTGAGCACGCTGGTGTGTGGGGCTTGGCACACCAGTGGTGCGCTGGTCAGTAAACACAGCTGTAGATTTAAAGTCATTTTTCTCCTTTGCAATTACTGAGTGCACCTTTTGTTGACTGTTGAACATTAGCAAGGGACAGGAACATGTGCAACACCAACACACCACCATGCATTGACCCTTTCCTCTGAGGCAAGGTGTTCACACTCCACCACTGAACACTCACCCTTTTTA
The DNA here is from genome assembly GCF_035594125.1 of Scylla paramamosain. Taxonomy (NCBI): domain Eukaryota; kingdom Metazoa; phylum Arthropoda; class Malacostraca; order Decapoda; family Portunidae; genus Scylla; species Scylla paramamosain. The sequence goes on from NC_087198.1 coordinate 2,601,328, forward strand.
TGGTGTGAACAACTAAGACACGGTAACACAAACAAACAAACAAACAATGTGCAGTGCAGAATTGGAGTTGTGTCATTGAAAACCACCTACACTGATGAAATAAATCAATAAATTATGACATTTGCAACAACTTGTATTTGTAGGTGAAGAAAATGAGTGGGATTAGTGTGAGTGGTTTGGTGAGTGGCATGCAGCGTGTTCCAGCACGGAAGCCTTCTCTGTTCTCAATGCTAAAATTAACGTGCTGCCCAAACAAACAAAGTTGTCGCTGGCTTGTCGCAAATGTGCATGTCACACACAAATGG
>NC_087198.1:2604132-2611632 GCF_035594125.1 Scylla paramamosain
TTCAGCTTGTCAACTCTGCCAGGGTCATTGACACACGCGAGTCACTCTGGCAATCTTGTTGTATTTTTCATGTTAGTTTGTGTTTTGTATTGATTTTTGTTTTATTTTTTGTTGTTTGTTGTTAATGTTTTGTGAGTTGTGTTAATATTTGATGTTGTTTGTTGAATTTGTAGAATTGCTATGTGCCTATTGCTTGTTTGCAAGGTGACAGTGGTTAGTGTGTGTGTGTGTGTATGTTACTACTACTACTACTACTACTACTACTACTACTACTACTACTACTACTGTCAACAGGTGCTGCTGGTGGTGGTGGTGGTGGTGGTGGTGAAGGGGTGAGAATGGTGGTTGACTTGCAGTGGTGAGGCAGGCAGATGCAGCAAGCCAGCAGGCCTACATGTGGCAGGCTCAGCACAAGACACATCTGCCTGTGTCTGCCTGGTAGCCTCATCTGTGTGGTTGGCAGCCTTCCTCCACAGCTCCCTGGTGACTCCCCACTCACCACCACTGACAGCCTCCTTGGTGATGCTGCTCCATTCACCCACCACTCTCTTCCACACACACTTCCTTCCTGTCTCTTTCCTCAATTTTTTGAAGCCCAGTCTGCTACTTGTCGTCCTGCCCACCGGTCCTCAGTGTGCTGGCTGCGTCCCCCTCGCCTTGACCCCCCATGCCCCTCTTGACCTCCCCTCCCTCATCCTTGTGGTCACTCTCCCAGTGCTGGCTGTACCACCCCAGGCTGCAGCCCTCCCCACTGACCTCTCACCTTCCTGGCTGACCTCACCTCTGACCACTGCCAAATACAACTTTTACTCCTTGATATTCTGTTATTTTATTGTGTGTGTGTGTGTGTGTGTTTGTTTGTTTGTTTGTTTGTTTATTCAGCTTTATTTTATTGAATTACTACTACTACTACTACTACCACTACTACTACTACTACTACTACTACTAATACTGTTGCAGGCACAGGTGGAGGGGTGTCTCAACATGCCAGCCACTTACAACACTGTGGTGGCGCGGACACAGTTAGCACAGCAGTTTTACGAGCACGCTAGTGAGGTCACCAGAACGTGTCGCCAACTTGTTCACGACCAGCATCTGCAGCAACAAGGTCAGGTCGGGTTAGGTCAGATTAGGTTAGGTTATGTTAAGTTAGGTTAAGTTAGGTTTTTCAAATTTGAATGTTGTGAGTGTGTCAAAATGAAGGTCATGGGTTCTGAAGGTCACAAGGGGTTCTGAAGGTCACAAGGGAAAGCAGAAGGAGAGGGAAAGTAAAGAGGAAGAAAGAGAAAAAAGATAAAGAAGAGAAGAGGGAACAAAGAAGAAGAAGAAATAATTGTTATGAATTTGTCTCTCTCCTCTTCCTCTTTCTTTCCTCTGTCCACTACTACTACTACTACTACTACTACTACTACTACTACTACTACTACTACTACTACTACTACTACTACTGCAGGCTGAGCAGCAGTGGTGGCCAACTTGGAGGACATTGTGGCAGCCTTCAGAACAAGACATGACGCATTCCAGCAAAATTTTGTGGAGTATCTCAGTGGCCGGGAGGAGAAGGTCGCCCTGCTTCAGTCGTGAGTTTGTGTGTGTGTGTGTGTGTGTGTGTGTCAGGGTTGGAGGAAAGGTGGAGGGAACATGGAGGAAGGTCTGTGAGGGAGGAGAAGCCTGGAGGTAACTGTTGGAAGGAGATATGGAGGAGAGAAGAGAGGGAGGTGGAGAGAAAGTCATGCTTATATTTCTATCATTTACAAGTCTCTCCTACAGTTTTGTGTGATGCTCCACTCTTCCTGCCAACTTACCGGTAGGGAGAGGAGGAAGAGGAGAGAGGAGAGAGGAGGAAAGAGAGGAAAGATTGGTTGGAACGTGTGTATGTGTGTCTGTCTGTCAACACTACTACTACTACTACTACTACTACTACTTACAGTTTTGAAGAGGACCTTAAGCTACTGGCAAGGATTCCAGTCTTCCCTGAACTCTTGGGGAAGACACAAGAGGAAGAGGAAGAGGAAGAAGCTGGGAAGAAGAGGAGGACAAGCACAGCACAGAAGAAAGAGGAGGAGAAAGAGAAGGAAGAGGAGGAGAAGGAGGAGGAGGAAGAGGAGGAAGAGCAGGAGGAGGAGAAAAGAGGAGGAGAAGGAGGAGGAGGAGAAGGAGGAAAAAGAGAAAGTAAGTTGTTGTTATTGTTGTTGTTGTTGTTGTTGTTGTTGTAAATAAGAATAATTGTTGATATATCTCTCTCACTCTCTCTCTCTCTGTGTGTCTGTCTGTCAGTGAGGCAAGTGTCGCTGCTGGACTGGATCAGCGCCAAGGACAGCCAAAGTGACGTCAGACAGATTGCCCAACTCTGCTGCAGGGGACTGGCCCAGGTGTGTGTGTGTGTGTGTGTGTGTGTGTGTGTGTGTGTGTGTGTGTATGTCAGGTATTCACACCTAATTCTTGCTGCGTAATTCTGTTTCCGCAGGATTGAGTCAAGTTTGTAATTTTGCATTGTTTAACAAGTTGAGTGTTGTCACAATTGTCTTTAGTGTGGCTCCCCCTCCCCCTGTGTTAGAATATTGCATGTTTCCAAGGCCACAGGGACACTCAGCCTGGTTCTCAAGAGTGTTTCTTCTGTCACTAATGCACAAATGTTGTTAATCTGTCTCTGGAACTGTAAAAACACCTTTGAAAACCCACATCACTTCAACTACAGCCTTTTAAAAGAGTGTTTCTCCCATCAGTAATGCAGAAATATTAATCTGTCACTGCAACTGTAAAAACACCCTTGAAAACCCACATCACTTCAACTACAGCCTTTTAAAATAATGTTTCTCCCATCAGTAATGCAGAAATGTTAATCTGTCACTGTAACTGTAAAAACACCCTTGAAAACCCACATCACTTCAACTACAGCCTTTTAAAAGAGTGTATCTTGTCAGTAATGAAGAAATGTTGTTAATCTGTCACTGCAACTGTAAAAACACCCTTGAAAACCCACATCAGTTCAACTACAGCCTTTTAAAAGAGTGTTTCTCCCATCAGTAATGCAGAAATATTAATCTGTCACTGCAACTGTAAAAACATCCTTGAAAACCCACATCATTTCAACTACAGCCTTTTAAAATAGTGTTTCTCCCATCAGTAATGCAGAAATGTTAATCTGTCACTGCAACTGTAAAAACACCCTTGAAAACCCACATCACTTCAACTACAGCCTTTTAAAAGAGTGTATCTTGTCAGTAATGAAGAAATGTTGTTAATCTGTCACTGCAACTGTAAAAACACCCTTGAAAACCCACATCACTTCAAGTACAGCCTTTTAAAAGAGTGTTTCTCCTGTCAGTCATGCAGAAATGTTAATCTGTCACTGCAACTGTAAAAACACTCTTGAAAACCTGCGTCACTTCAACTGGAGCCTTTTAAAAGAGTGTTTCTCCTGTCAGTAATGCTGAAATGTTAATCTGTCACTGCAACTGTAAAAACATCCTTGAAAACCCACGTCACTTCAACTACAGCCTTTTAAAAGAGTGTTTCTCCTGTCAGTAATACAGAAATGTTGTTAATCTATCACTGCAACTGTAAAAACACCTTTGAAAACCCACATCACTTCAACTACAGCCTTTTAAAAGAATATTTCTCCCATCAGTAATGCAGAAATGTTAATCTGTCACTGCAACTGTAAAAACACCCTTGAAAACCCACGTCACTTCAACTACAGCCTTTAAAAGTGTTTCTCCTGTCAGTAATGCAGAAATGTTGTTAATCTGTCACTGCAATTGTAAAAACACACTTGAAAACTCGTGTCACTTCAACTGGAGCCTTTTAAAAGAGTGTTTATCCTGTCAGTAATGCAGAAATGTTGTTAATCTGTCACTGCAACTGTAAAAACACCCTTGAAAACCTGTGTCACTTCAACTACAGCCTTTTAAAAGAGTGTTTCTCCTGTCAGTAATGCAGAAATGTTGTTAATCTGTCACTGCAACTGTAAAAACACCCTTGAAAACCTGTGTCACTTCAACTACAGCCTTTTAAAAGAGTGTTTCTCCTGTCAGTAATGCAGAAATGTTGTTAATCTGTCACTGCAATTGTAAAAACAAACTTGAAAACTCGTGTCACTTCAACTGGAGCCTTTTAAAAGAGTGTTTCTCCTGTCAGTAATGCAGAAATGTTGTTAATCTGTCACTGCAACTGTAAAAACACCCTCAAAAACCCGCGTTACTTCAACTAGACACACACACACACACACACACACACACACACACACACACACACACACACACACACACACACACACACACACACACACACACACACACTCACTCAGCACCAGTACTGCTGCTGCCACACAGATCAGTGAGGGGCTGCTGGAACAAGTGGGGCAAGAGGTCAGCGCTGTGCTTCGAGAGGCAGACCGGCCACAGATGAAGGAGGTGAAGGGGCTTGGTGAGCGCCTGTGTGGCCTGGAGCAGCTCATGCATGATGCTGCCTACGTGGTGCAGGAGCAGAGCAATTTCTCACAGGTACTCCTTCATATCTCCCTCCACAAGTTACCTCCACACTTCTCCTTCCTAACAGACCTTCCTCCATGTTCTCTCCACTTTCTCTCCAATCCTGAGTATCCTGCAAGTCTTGCTTCATAGTTAAAATAGTGCTTTTGTTAGATAGTCTGACATCACCGCCAGCCATTTTCACCTCCACCACCCTCTATTCTTTCCTCCATATCTCTCTCCATGAGTTACCTCCACACTTCTCCTTCCTCACAGACCTTCCTCCATGTTTCTTCCACCTTTTCTCCAATCCTGATTATCCTGCAAGTCTTGCTTCATAGTTAAAATAGTGCTTTTGTTACATAGTCTGACATCACCGCCAGCCATTTTCCCCTCCACCACCCTCTATTCTTTCCTCCATATCTCCCTCCATGAGTTAGCTCCAGGCTTCTCCTTCCTCACAGACCTTTCTCCATGTTTCTTCCACCTTGTCTCCAATCCTGACTATCCTGCGAGTCTTGCTTCATAGTTAAAATAGTGCTTTCGTTAGATAGTCTGACATCACCGCCAGCCATTTTCCCCTCCATCACCCTCTATTCTTTCCTCCATATCTCTCTCCATGAGTTACCTCCACACTTCTCCTTCCTCACAGACCTTCCTCCATGTTCCCTCCACCTTCCCTCCAATTCTGACTATCCTGTGTCTCTTGGTTCATAGTGAAAATAGTGCTTTTTTGACCTGTGCTCTCTCTGGCAGGCTCTGTTGAAGAACCGGGACAGGGCAGGGAAGGTGAATGACCCATCTATATTCCCTGACCTCTGCACTTCACACCGCAAGAATTTGATGCACATGTTGAAAAACCATCAAAAGTGTGTGTGTGTGTGTGTGTGTGTGTGTGTGTGTGTGTGTGTGTGTGTGTGTGTGTGTGTGTAATAGTAGTAGTAGTAGTAATAGTAGTAGTAATATAGGAACATAATAAAAATAATCAAAAAATACTATGAAATTCTTACTGGAGGTGTTACTAACTCTCTCTCTCTCTCTCTCTCTCTCTCTCTCTCTCTCTCTCTCTCTCTCTCTCTCTCTCTCTCTCTCTCTCTCTCTCTCTCTCTCTCTCTCTCTCTCTCTCTCTCTCTCTCTCTCTCTCTCTCTCTCTCTCTCTCTCTCTCTCTCTCTCTCTCTCTCTCTCTCTCTCTCTCTCTCTCTCTCTCTCTCTCTCTCTCTCTCTCTCTCTCTCTCTCTCTCTCTCTCTCTCTCTCTCTCTCTCTCTCTCTCTCTCTCTCTCTCTCTCTCTCTCTCTCTCTCTCTCTCTCTCTCTCTCTCTCTCTCTCTCTCTCTCTCTCTCTCTCTCTCTCTCTCTCTCTCTCTCTCTCTCTCTCTCTCTCTCTCTCTCTCTCTCTCTCTCTCTCTCTCTCTCTCTCTCTCTCTCTCTCTCTCTCTCTCTCTCTCTCTCTCTCTCTCTCTCTCTCTCTCTCTCTCTCTCTCTCTCTCTCTCTCTCTCTCTCTCTCTCTCTCTCTCTCTCTCTCTCTCTCTCTCTCTCTCTCTCTCTCTCTCTCTCTCTCTCTCTCTCTCTCTCTCTCTCTCTCTCTCTCTCTCTCTCTCTCTCTCTCTCTCTCTCTCTCAGCTGCAAGACATCAAAAGGAGATGCATCAAGGCAAAGGAAGAGCTGTCGGAGAATTTGCACGTTAGATTGAAGTAAGTATTCACAGCAGCAGGAGGAGGAGGAAGAGGAGGAGGAGGAGGAGGAGGAGGAGGAGGAGGAGGAGGAGGAGGAGAAGAAGAAGAATCAGCTGTTCCTTTTTTGGTAATGATATTTGTTTGTTTGTTTGTTTTCTTTCTCAGTTTCTCTCCTTCCTTCCTTATTTTCTTGTTATCATCATTGTCCTTCTCTTTTCATTATTCACTTTGAGCTGTGTTGTCACTTGTTCCTCTTTCTTCTCTCCCTCCATTACAAAATTTTCCCTTTTCAACTCCCACCCCCTCTGTTTCTCCCTCCCCCCTCCCTCCCTGCCTCCCTGCCTCCCTGCCTGTCTCTCTTAACCGATCCTGACCCCATAGGTGGATAATGTATATAGAGAGGCGCCTGTACGAGGCGGACACGCGCGTCTCCATGCATCAAGAGAGTGTTCGGTGCCTGGCTGGACTCCTGCAGGTGGTGGAGCAGATTCACCGCGCCCCGAGGGTCTATGCCGCAGCCGTCACGGAGGTGGCTCGCCGGCACGCCTTCTCCAGGGCCTTCCTGCAGGTGAACTAAGGGTCAGAGGAGGGTGAGGATTGGAGGGGAGGTGGAGGGATGACTGGGGAAGGTGTGTGAGGAAGGAGAAGCATGGAGGTATCTTGTGGAGGGAAATATTGGAGGAAAGGAGAGAGGGTGGTGGAGAGAAGAATTACTGGCTGTGGTGGCAGACTATCTAACAAAAGCACTATTTTATCAATGAAGCAAGTGTCACAGAATAGTCAGGATTGAAGGAGAGGTGGAGGAAACATGGAGGAAGGTCTGTGAGGAAGGAGAAACATGGAGGTAACTTATGGAGGGAGATATGGAGGAAAGAAGGCACACTGGTGGAGAGTATGGCTGGCTGTCCTTGAGTTCATGCACACTCCTTACATCTTGCATCACCTGTCTGTTGTTTTGCAGTGGGCGTCTGAGCTGAGCAGCCAGAGTGGAGAGGTGTGGAGGCGCGAGGTGGAGGCAAGAAGAGGCTTTTCCCAAGACTTCTCCACCCACTTCCTAGCCTCTCTCTTTCCTGGTATGGAAGATCTGCCTCCTAATTTTGCAACCTCTCTACCATCCCAGTTTGACATGGCTCTCCCTAAGGTACGTGTGAGGTTGTCTGACAAAAACACTATTTTAACCATGAAGCAAGTGTCGCAGGGTAGTCAGGATTTGAGGAGAGGTGGAGGGGACATGGAGGGAGGTCTGTGAGGGAGGAGAAGCAGGAGGTAACTTGTGGAGAGAGTAATGGAGGAGAGGGACTAAGAAAACACTGGCCACAGAGACGAGGCCTTGTTTTGTCACCACCACTGACT
>NC_087198.1:2616632-2634132 GCF_035594125.1 Scylla paramamosain
ACATCTATCACTTCACAACCTTCTATCTGATCGCCAGTATGGGTTCCGTCAAGGCCGCTCTACTGGTGATCTTCTGGCTTTCCTTACTGAGTCTTGGTCATCCTCTTTTAGAGAATTTGGTGAAACTTTTGCTGTTGCCTTGGACATATCAAAAGCCTTTGATAGAGTCTGGCACAAAGCTTTGATTTCAAAACTACCCTCCTACGGTTTCTATCCTCTCTGTAACTTCATCTCAAATTTCCTTTCTGACCGTTCTATTGCTGCTGTGGTAGACGGTCACTGTTCTTCTCCTAAATCTATTAACAGTGGTGTTCCTCAGGGTTCTGTCCTGTCACCCACTCTCTTCTTATTATTCATTAATGATCTTCTAAACCAAACTTCTTGTCCTATCCACTCCTATGCTGATGATTCCACCTTGCACTGCACTTTTCCACGTCTTTTCATAGACGTCCAACCCTTTAGGAGGTAAACACATCATGCAGGGAAGCCACAGAACGCCTGACTTCTGATCTTTCTAAAATTTCTGATTGGGGCAGAGCAAACTTGGTATTGTTCAATGCCTCAAAAACTCAATTCCTCCATCTATCAACTCGACACAATCTTCCAGACAACTATCCCCTCTTCTTCAATGACACTCAACTGTCCCCCTCCTCTACACTGAACATCCTCGGTCTGTCCTTTACTTATAATCTGAACTGGAAACTTCACATCTCATCTCTAGCTAAAACAGCTTCTATGAAGTTAGGTGTTCTGAGACGTCTCCGCCAGGTTTTCTCACCCCCCCCCCCAGCTGCTAACTCTGTACAAGGGCCTTATCCGTCCATGTATGGAGTATGCTTCACATGTCTGGGGGGGGTTCCACTCATACTGCTCTTCTAGACAGGGTGGAGTCAAAAGCTTTTCGTCTCATCAACTCCTCTCCTCTAACTGACTGTCTTCAGCCCCTCTCTCACCGCCGCAATGTTGCATATCTAGCTGTCTTCTACCGCTATTTTCATGCCAACTGCTCTTTTGATCTTGCTAACTGCATGCCTCCCCTCCTTCCGCGGCCTCGCTGCACAAGACTTTCTTCTTTCTCTCACCCCTATTCTGTCCACCTCTCTAACGCAAGAGTTAACCAGTATTCTCAATCATTCATCCCTTTCTCTGGTAAACTCTGGAACTCCCTGCCTGCTTATGTATTTCCACCTTCCTATGACTTGAATTCCTTGAAGAGGGAGGTTTCAAGACACTTATCCACCAATTTTTGACCACTGCTTTGACCCTTTTAAGGGACTGGCACTTCAGTGGGCATTTTTATTATTAGATTTTTGTTGCCCTTTTCCAGTATCCTTCCTACATAAAAAAAAAAAAATATATATATATATATATATATATATATATATATATATATATATATATATATATATATATATATATATATATATATATATATATATATATATATATATATATATATATATATATATATATATATATATATATATATATATATATATATATATATATATATATATATATATATATATATATATATATATATATATATATATATATATATATATATATATATATATAGAGAGAGAGAGAGAGAGAGAGAGAGAGAGAGAGAGAGAGAGAGAGAGAGAGAGAGAGAGAGAGAGAGAGAGACCATAAGAAAATGAGAATTTATCAGAAATCCCAGAAATTGTTAGTGTTTTAATTTTTCATGTTTCTATGGCAGGAATCGTTTAGTTGGGCAAGTCTTTCACCAACTACATCATTTTTTTCGGTTTCTTTTGTGCATTAGGAGTGATGGAATTGGTTCAGTCATTCCAGTTAATTTTTTCAGTATTACGAATTGTTCAGGTGGTCGAATGTTCCAGCTATCGGTTTACTCCAGCCACCCTCACTGAGCAGATATGAAAACAAGAGCCGCTGAGAGGTTTGAACTATTCGTCTGCTGCTTTTAGTGTTTGTGGTGCTGCTCCAAGTTGTTCTCTTCGCTTATTCCAAGGCCATCAGTCGTGGCAAGAACCAGTAAAATCATACAACTTCAGGCATTTAAGTACTTCAACAACTCGATTACTCTTTTTACTGGCAGTGGTAGTGTTCCAGAGAGAGAGAGAGAGAGAGAGAGAGAGAGAGAGAGAGAGAGAGAGAGAGAGAATTATTATTATTATTATTATTATTATTATTATTATTAGTGTTATTATTATTATTTAATAGAAAAAAAGTAGATTTGTTGTTTACATGAATACATAAAAAAAAACTTTAATTATTTAATAGAAATAAAAAAAAATACGAAGATTTGTTGTTTACATGCATACATTAAAAAAAACTTTAATTATTTAATAGAAATAAAAAAAATACGTAGATTTGTTGTTTACATGAATACATTAAAAAAAAAACTTTAATTATTTAATAGAAATAAAAAAAAATACGTAGATTTGTTGTTTACATGAATACATTAAAAAAAAACTTTACTTACCCTATTTTATAATACACATTTCATACAAAAAACAGACCATTGTGTTCACCTGCACCACGACACACTACCAAGCATGAGAAGCCAAAACTAAAATAAATAAATAAATAAATAAATAAATAAATAACTGCTGATGTTAAAATATTTCATTCAAAAACTTGATAACTGTACTTGATGTCAGTGGCGTTTGAAAAAATATATATTTCTCTTACGCCACAACATTCTATTAAAGTCGAAGGCAGGAACCACAACAGTAAAAACTGACTGTAGACATGAGAACAACTCCAAGAACTCGAATACTTCTTTTAATGTCAGTAGTGTTTGAAGAATGCATGCTTCACCTCCACAGCCACATTTCATTAACCTCGCAGGGGGAAAAAAAAGACAATTTCTGGAACTCATTATTCTTTTTGTCATTAGCGACTAAGAAAATAATCGACGACACTTACACTGCGTCCTATCAAGGTTGGTGGAGAAGCCATTGGACTAAAGAAAACCAAGAGTCCACTTCATTACACCTCTCCAGTCAGTGATACCTTTGGAAATTCTCAACTTTTCACCACAAAACGTTCCATCAAGGTCGGTGGAGAAGCCTGTGTTCTTTATATACCTGTGTGTGTGTGTGTGTGTGTGTGTGTGTGTGTGTGTGTGTGTGTGTGTGTGTGTGTGTGTGTGTGTGTGTGTGTAGGGGGAGGAGGTTGACGGTCTCTGTCTGTCTGCATGCCTGTTTGTATGTATGGTTGTCTGTCTGTCTGCCCGTCTGCTTCCCCTGTCCCCTCACTCTCTCTCTCTCTCTCTCTCTCTCTCTCTCTCTCTCTCTCTCTCTCTCTCTCTCTCTCCTCTCTCTCTCTCTCTCTCTCTCTCTCTCTCTCTCTCTCTCTCTCTCTCACTCTCTCTCCTCTCTCTCTCTCTCTCTCTCTCTCTCTCTCTCTCTCTCTCTCTCTCTCTCTCTCTCTCTCTCTCTCTCTCTCTCTCTCTCTCTCTCTCTCTCTCTCTCTCTCTCTCTCTCTCTCTCTCTCTCTCTCTCTCTCTCTCTCTCTCTCTCTCTCTCTCTCTCTCTCTCTCTCTCTCTCTCTCTCTTTCTCTCTCTCTCTCTCTCTCTCACACACACACACACACACACTTTTCCACTCCGCTTCGCCTACAACGAAACATCCCCACACACCGGAGGAACTGCACACACAAGCAAAAATGGAACCAATTAATACAATATTTTATATGCGAGGAAAACAAGTACATCACAAACTGACGCACATACTCAAGGACGCCACGTACATAAACACAACTCCAGCAGAAGAAAATGAACATCGTCTCTTCAGGAAACCAGTAAACACATTTCGAAAAGCCTTACCTGAACCAATATATGAATAATACAACTGTTGTACTATTATTTTAGAAAACTAAATGAACTGAAACACCTGTGGCGCAGACAAGACGGCATTTCTGTCATTTTTCATTCTCATACTTCTGTCACTGTTCTTCACCCAACCTCTACTACTTCTTTCAACCCCACTGTCTATCCCTCATTATCTGATTTGATCCCTCTTGTCTCACCAGCCACGCACATACATCAATAGCCTAAACAGGTGTATAGAAGTCTTACAAAGGACTCCACCACCACTTCCTCCTCCTCCTCCTCTTCCTCCTCCACGCTTAACCCACATGGCGTCTGTGTGGAGCAATTACTGAAGGGAAGAAAGAAGGTGAGAAGCGAAATAATGCAGAGCTGAAGGAGGGAAGTGGAGCAGGAGGTGGAAGAGGTGTAGTGGGTGCAGAGAGAACAGAATGCAAGATATGAGCGCACAAGAGGAAAGAACGAGGGGGAAGAAGAGGGGAAAGAAGGGAAGAGTGAGAGTGGTAGAGGGTAATAGGAGGAAGGAGTGTAAAGCAAGGAAAGGAGTAAAAGAATGTAGAGGAAAGAAGAGAGGAAGGAAGGAATAAGGTGAAAAAGAGGGAATATGTAGTGTGAGACTGGGCAAGAGAAACGAATGAAAGGGTGCAAGAGAGAGAAAGGTGCAGGAGAAAGGGAGGAAAGCGAAGGAGTGTGGAGGAGGGAAGGAAGGCGCGAATGGGGAGAGGAAAACAAGAATGAATGAATGTAAGGATAAGGAAGGAAGGAATTGCAGTGAAGAAAGAAAGAAAGAATGAAAGAAGAAGAGGGAAGGAGAGAATCGATGAGAGAAAGGAAAATAATGAATAACAATGGATGTGTAAAAGGGAAAGAGGCATTGAGTGGAAGCGAAAACGTGTTGATTATGAAAAGGAAGAAGGAAATGAATGATAGTGAATGAAAAAGGGGGAAAAAAAGGGGAAAGTCCACGTGAATAAATTGGGCAGAAGGAAGGAGTAAGTGGAAAATGGAAGAAGAGGAAGTAGTAGGAAAAAGAAGAGATAAAAACAAAAAAAAAAAGCACAGTAGCGATTTGTTACGAAAGAGGAAATACGAAAGAGGAAATAAAGTAGAGGAAAAACTATATAAATCTGATCACAATTCAGATTTAATTTCCTGCACGAGTTTGTTTTGTACTTTGTGTTGTGGTGGTGGTGGTGGTGGTGGTACAGGTGTTAACGGCTGTGGTTGTGTTGCTGTTGTGTTGGGGCTGTGGTGGTGGTGAACCAGATGGTGTGGAGCTGGAGTTGTTGTTGTTGTTGTTGTTGCTGTTATCGATTTTTATATTGTTTTACAGAGAGAGAGAGAGAGAGAGAGAGAGAGAGAGAGAGAGAGAGAGAGAGAGAGAGAGAGAATGTTAAAGGAAACCTGGTGTGTCGTGGCGTTGACCACACTGAAAGGCAGGAATCTACTCGTAATTAGGAGTAGCCGGAGATTATAGGAAGCCGTGCCACGTAACAAGGAACATAATATGCCATTTTGTCTCAATCCTTATTTATATTTCCAGTTCACATTACCCACATCAGTGCACTACACATTCTCGATCCAATGGGCATATTTGTTGCTCCAGTCCGGCACTACAACCAGACTTGTAATTAGAACCAGTGGAGTTGGCACCCCACTTTCCACACGATCAGCTACACTGCCCTCACGTTGACACCACTCGGCCCTACTCGTCCACCTGGCAACCTAACGCCGTTGGCTGCTAACTCCTGCAACCATACACCAACATAACTATTCTTACACAACCCTCACTATGCATCGCCCGATAATGGACAGTTGTTACCTAGCCCAACAATCACAATTCACTTTGTTCTCCCCGATAAGGAACATTATTTATAGAACCCGTTAAACACACACTTAACACTTAAGTGTAGTTATCAATGCCTCTGAATAACATCTTTTCCAATTGTGTGCAATAGAAAACACAGTGAAAACAATTACTAGGAAAGAAAAGAGTAAGTGTACTCACCTCAAGAAGGCAGGTGTGTAGACTCTGGGAGACGGGAGGAAGCAAGGAGTGAGGCGGGAGGTGCCTGTGGGGAGAGACACACTGTGCTTCATGCTCTTACATTTATACTCCACAAGCACAAGTCTGTACCTGTGTACATCTATCTATTTGTATCTATCTGTATAAACACACACACACACACACACACAGAGAGAGAGAGAGAGAGAGAGAGAGAGAGAGAGAGAGAGAGAGAGAGAGAGAGAGAGAGAGAGAGAGAGAGAGAGAGAGAGAGAGAGAGAGAGATCCAAAAATGTACTCCTTGTTTGACTCGCTATAATTAACTGAATTTTTTTTTTCTTAGAAGCAGTTGGCCAAAATAATAATGTCAGAAGTAAGACAAAGCTTTGAAGAGAGAACATCTGTCATAAAGTGTTACTGGAGGCACGAAAATGTCAAAGAAGTGCAAAGACAATTCAGAAGACACTTTGACAGGGATCCACCAAGGTGACGCACCATTGCTCGCATCACAGCTAAGTTTGTACCAGATGGAACTGTTCACGACCTCCATAAGCAAGCGTGTGTAGTAGTAGTAGTAGTAGTAGTAGTAGTAGTAGTAGTAGTAGTAGTAGCAGTGGTTGTAGTGGTATTAGTGGTGGTAGTAATACTAGTGGTAGCAGTAATAGAAGTAAGGAGAGTAGAAGCCTTTGTGAGAGGAAAAAAGTAGTAGTAGCAGTAATAGTAGTAGTAGTGGTAGAGGTAATATTTGCGATTTGTTGCTACTACTACTACTGCTACTACTACTACTATTACTACTACTACTGCTACTACTACAACTACTACTGCTACTACTACTACTACCTCTAACACTATTACTACTACTGCTGCTAATAATACTATGTGAATATTAATAGTAATGCCTTAAAAATTGTTGCAAAAACAGCTGCAGTAGTAGTATTTATATTAGTAATAGCAGTAGTAATAATAGTGGTAATAATAGTAGTGGTAGAAGTTTTTTTGTTATATTGTTACTATAATTGTTATCAATATCACACACACACAGTAGTAGTAGTAGTAGTAGTAATAGTAGTTATAGTAGTAGTAAGAGTAGAAGCAATACTAGTTTTAATAATTTAGTATAATTTAATTATTTGATTAATTTTATTTATTTATTTATCTATTTCATTTTATTTATCTATTTATTTATTTATTTTTATTTTTTTGGTAGATATATGGTGTGTTTTGTGGATATGAGTGTGTTCATTGGTTGAACAAGTCCCTGTATATCAAGTAGACCTTTGTGTGTCGCTCAAGTACCGAACGGCCTGGAAACACTGAGCCAAAGGGACGCCGCTCAGTTTGCAGCCAGTGTGGCGGCGTATCTTTTGTGGTGCGCGTGTGTATCGCATTGTGTTCCTCCTCAAAGACTTAGTGGTGGTCAAGATAACCAGGATTGGCCAAGCCCTCCCTGAAGTGTGCTACCAGTAGTGTACCAGGTGTGTTGAGTAGCCGCCAGGCGTACAGCCATACGTGTGTTGTGTACATGTGCATGTTGTGTACAGAAAGACCTCCTGCTGGTGTTTTGTTAGTCCCATCATGCCGCTGGCCCGGGAAACTACACTTGCCCCTCTTCTCAGAGACGCCATCTTGTTGTGTCAGTCCGAGACGCCTCCTTCCCCCCCACCTCTCTTCCCACCACCCGCCAGCCACTCCTTCTCACTTCCGCCAGCACTTCTGGCCGCCCAATAGCCAGCAGCACCTTCACGGCAACTACCTGCCAGCACGCCTTCCTGTCCTTATCTCCTCCCACTCCCTCCCCCCCTTCCCTCAACCCACTCCTTCCTAATCCCATTTCGCCACCCACTCCTGCCAGGCCTCTAGTGATCTAGGTGGAAGCCGCCAGGAATATGAGAAGAGAAAACCAACAGGTAACCGTCAGCAGTTGCAAGTCCTTTAATCTCTTAACTCGCCAGAGATAGAGAAGAGAAAACCGACAGGTAACCGTCAGCAGTTGCAAGTCCTTTAATCTCTTAACTCTTTTTGTTCACCAGCTAAGGTTGTATTCATAGCCACTTGTTAGACTGGTTGAACTCTCTCTACCTTTATTTAACAAATACATGAACATATATACAAGAAATACTGAACATAAAAAATGATTTACATAAAGATATGGACAAAGAGAGTGAAGGTGTATGTGTATGTCTGTGTGAAGAAAGGAGTAATATGATGTATAGAAAAGACGTGTAACGTATGTGTCGAAAAGCGTGCACAGAATGTGTATGTATAAAAAAATGTGGAAGAAGAGATGAAAGACGAAAAATCTGTGCAGTAGAAAGAGAACGGGAGGCTGAAAACATATAAGAGAAAACGGAGTGCTTGGAGCGGTGACTTGTGTTTACATTACTGGTTCTGAGAAGCGCGTAAGTTTTAGTGTACCCTGAATATGAGAGAAAATGGGATGTTTCTATGGCTGACTAGATTATTTGCTACATAACTTCCCCCGAGTGAGGAGGCACGACGAACGATACGTGCTGCTTAGCTGTGGCGCGTGGTGCTGAAGGCGTGGCCGGCGATGTCGGGTCGTGAGGTGCCGTCGGGGTGTGCAGGCGGGCTTGACTCGGTCTATGGCTATGACATCGGAAGAGCCGTTTCTGTTGATGGTGATGTTTTTCCTCGTCCTGCGGAGGACCTCGAAGGGGCCTTCGTAGGGGCGCTGTAGTGATTTACGGACAGCGTCAACCCTGACGAAGACGTGTGTGCAGTCTTCGAGGTCCTGGCTGACGAAGGTCTTGGCGGGGTGCGTGCGAGGTTACACCGGCTGCAGGCTTCTCATCGACTCCTTAAGACTGCTGGCGAAGTCTTGGACGCTGCAGGGGCCGGCGTCGGGTGAGCTGGTAAGGAGCTCGCCAGGGAGTCGAAGAGTGGTGCCGTATACGATCTCGGCAGAAGAGTGGTGAAGGTCCTGCTTGAGGGACGTCCGGATGCCGAGGAGGACAAGGGGTAAGGTGGCGTTCCACTTCTCGCGTTGGTCGCTGGAAGCCATCAGTGACGACTTCAGCTGGCGGTGGAAACGTTCCACTGTAGCGTTGGCCTGAGGATGGTAGCTGGCAGTCCTGTATCGTCGAATGCCGAGTAGTGTCATCAGTTTGTTCCAGACACTGGACTCAAACTGGCCGCCGCGGTCAGAAGTGAGGCTGACAGGAACACCGAAGCGTGAGATCCACGTGCTGATAAAGGCACGTGCAACGGTGTCAGTGGTGATGTCAGTCAGTGGTGCAGCTTCTGGCCAGCGAGTGAAGCGGTCGACACAGGTGAGGATGTAGCGGTAGCCGTCGGAGTGAGGAAGAGGGCCAACGAGGTCGATATGGACGTGTTCGAAGCGTGTGGAGACTGGCGTGAAGGTGGCTGTAGGGGAGCGTGTGTGTCGCGTCACCTTGGAGGCCTGACAGGTGGTGCACCTACGTGTCCAGTCTCTCACGTCCTTGTTGATGGCGGTCCAGATGAATCGGGACGTCATCATGTGTTGTGAAGCTCTGATGCCAGGATGTGAGAGGTCGTGCAGCTGACGGAAGAGTGGATACCTGTGCCGTTGAGGCAGGTATGGTCTGACGGTGTTGGTCGAGACGTCAGCGTAGATGTGCACTTGAGTGCCTGGTAGCTGTACTCTCTTCATCTGTAGTGCGGCGTTTTCTTTTAGTTGCTGCAGCTCGGCGTCGTCGGCCTGATCGGCAGCAATGGCGGCGTAATCGATGAGAGAGGTAGATGTGGCACAGAAGTTGCGTGACAGGGCATCGGCTGGGGCGTTATCTTCACCTTTCACGTAACGGAGGTCCGTGGTGAACTGAGAGATGAAGTCTACGTGGCGCAGTTGACGTGGTGAGTAGGATGACTTGTTCTTGATGAAGGTGCTCGTCAGCGGCTTGTGGTCAGTGTAGATATGAAACTGACGTCCTTTGACAAAGTACTGGAAGTGCTTCAATGCCTTGTAGATGGCGAGGAGCTCTTTGTCGAAGGCGCTGTACTTCTTCTCGGCAGTGTTGAGTTTCTTGGAGAAGAAGGCGACGGGTTTCCAGGCACCGTCGATGTGTTGCTGTAGCACTGCTCCAACTCCGGTGTCTGAGGCGTCCGTGGCGATGGAAGTAGGGGCGTCTGGGGCAGGGAAACTGAGCGCTGTGGATGTGAGCGCCTTCCGGGCAGCGAGGAAAGCGTCCTCAGCTGCGGGCGTCCAGGCAAGGGTGACGGACTGGCCTCGTTTGGCTGGCTTCACTAAGGCGTAGAGAGGCTGGAGGAGGAGCGCGCATCGGGGAATGAACCTGTTGTAATAGTTCAGCATCCCGAGGAACTGCTTCAACTGGCGCTGAGTTGTTGGCTTCGGGAAATTCTGGATGGCAGTACAGCGACTTGCAGTTGGGGTGAAGCCTGAGGAGGACACAGTGTGGCTGAGGAAGTCGACTGAAGGCACGCCGAACACGGACTTGTCGGCGTTGACCTGGATGCCGTAGTCCTTCAGACAAGTGAAGACTTGCTCGAGGTGTTGGCGATGAGCAGCGTCGTCTGGGCTGGCAACTAGAATGTCGTCGACGTAAGTGAAGCAGAACTGCAGTCCTCGCAAAACTTCGTCCATGAAGCGCTGGAATGTTTGAGCAGCGTTCTTGAGACCGAAGGGCATCCTAGTGTATTCATATAGTCCGAAGGGCGTGATTATGGCCGTCTTCGGGATGTCCTCGGGGTTGATGGGGATCTGATGGAAGGCCTTTACGAGGTCGATCCTGGAGAAAATTGTAGAGCCGTGCAGTTGTGATGAAAACTCCTGAATGTTAGGCACTGGATACCTGTCCATCTCGGTGCGGGAGTTTAGGTCTCTGTAGTCCCCGCAAGGGCGTATGTCACCGTTTTTCTTGGGGACGACGTGAAGCGCAGACGACCAGTTGCTGGAGCTTGGGCGGATGATGCCTTGCTGCATCAGAGACTCAAACTCGGCCCTGACCTGTTTGTAGCGTTCTGGTGCTAAGCGACGAGCCTTGGCGAAAACAGGTGGTCCGGTGGTCTCTATGTAGTGCAGGACGTGATGTTTCACTGGCTGCGTGGCTGAGTATGGCTGTGTTAGTGTTGGGAAACCCTTGAGGATGGCGGCGAAGGGGTTATCTCGGCAGACTGCGGAGATTCCGGTGCTCTCGCCAGGTGCCGTTCGGCCACGGGTCCGCAGGGAAGTGAGACGATCCAGCAGCGTGCCGTGCTTCAAGTCGACTAAGAGGTCGTGGTGGCGTAGGAAATCGGCGCCTAGGATGGGTTGGGTCACAGCTGCCACGTAAAAGGTCCAGTCGAAGGAGCGGCGGAGGTTGAGTTCGAGGTGTAGTGTCTGCCGCGCGTACACAGGAATTTTCGAGGCGTTGGCTGCATAGAGGTGCGTGGTTACAGGCAACCTCTTCTGGCTGTCTGTGGCAGGCAGGACACTGACCTCAGCGCCGGTGTCGACGAGGAACTTAATTCCGGTGCGTCGGTCGTAGACGTGAAGTAGCTGTGACTTGGGCTGGCGGATCGTACGCGCCGTGAACGTCCGCCCGTTTAGTTTGACGCCGGGGTGGTGTTGTAAGTGCAGGGTTGGGTGCACTTAACGGCCTTGCTACCGAACCTGCTGTGGTAGTAGCAGACGCCCGGGGTGCGTGTAGTGCTACGCGACCGAGAGCGGTAGCGAGGGCGTCGAGGTGGCGGTGGGCGGCGACGCTGGCGGGGATTTTGTTGTTCCTGCATCGCGCTGACCTGCAGGGCCAGCTGCGACACAATGTGGGTGAGTTGCTGGACGTCTGCTGTGTTAGTGACAGTGGCGACTGAAGACGGTGGCGTTGCCGACGGAACTGTCGACATATAGTCGTCAGCCAGCTGCGCGAGGTCTGCTAGGTCGAGCTTATCTTTCACGCTGAATAAGCTGCTCTGTAGTGCTGGAGGAAGTCGCTGATAAAAGAGGTGGGCGAACATGGTCTTGTCCATTGTGTTGGGCTGATCGCCCAACAACCTCTTCATCCACCTAAGCAGGTCTGATGGCTTGTTATGCGAGTCGTGGAGCAGGGTGTAGTGACGCCTGTCGGCGAGGCGCGGGCTCCTCCGGCGCCAGGTGCCAGTGAGAGGTGGCAAGGGACGCCTGCTGGGCGCCACTGTGCAGTGCTGAGGGTGTGACAGCGATGGTCCTAGGCACGTACTTTACCGCACTCGCACTTACGGCTTGGAACGCACTGCCGTGAACGAAGTGTGTAGTCTGTGTGTGTGTGTATGTGTAGGTGTTGGTGTCTGGCACACGGGGGTTGGTACGCGCTGATGCACACTAGGGAGTTTTCTAGGGGCAGGGGTTAACACACACAGGGGGAGGGTGGACGACGGGGGAGAGGGGAGGGACGGTCGGGAGCACTAACACTTTGGTGGGGGAACGTTGCAGGGAACGCCGCCCTGTTGTCGAGCGGAAGACGGGAGTACCGGTGCAGGGGGCGCCGCCCTGTTGTAGAGAAGCGAAATCAGGGCCAGTGGGGTCACGGCCGGGTGGCGGTGACCGTGCGTGGTGAGCCGGAGAGGTGTTGCTGCTGCTGTGGTGGTGATGGAGGCTGGGCAACAGGTGTGGCAGGGGTGGCAGGTGACCAGGCAGCAGGTGGAGTTGGCGCGGTGGGTCACGGCAGCAGAAGAGGGAGTGACCTGGTGGCGGTGGTGAGGCGGCAGGTGAGCGTGGCCTCAGTGGCCTGGGTGGCTGGCGAGGCGTGGTAAGTCACAGCTGGGAGAGAGGGTGGCTGGTGACTGGTGAGGCAGCGGCGGTGACCACGGCTGCCGGGCTGGGTGACGGTGTGTGTGTGTCACGTGGCGGCTGGCCGGGCTGGGTGGCGTCGGTGGGTCACGGCTGGGCCAGGCTGGGTGGCGGTTTGGCCGTGGTGGTCCGTGTCAGGCGGGGGCTGACCTGGGCGAGGTACCTATAGCTGTGGCGACGCTATAGTGCTAAAGAACCTGGGACACAGCATTGGTGGAGCTGGCCACTACGGTCTAACTCCGAGTCACCATTTCTAGTGATCTAGGTGGAAGCCGCCAGGAATATGAGAAGAGAAAACCGACAGGTAACCGTCAGCAGTTGCAAGTCCTTTAATCTCTTAATTCGCCAGAGATAGAGAAGAGAAAACCGACAGGTAACCGTCAGCAGTTGCAAGTCCTTTAATCTCTTAACTCTTTTTGTTCACCAGCTAAGGTTGTATTCATAGCCACTTGTTAGACTGGTTGAACTCTCTCTACCTTTATTTAATTATTATTATTAAAGGTTTATTGAGTATTATGTCAACATATACATATATACATATTGCACAAAGGAAAAAATATACATGAATGTACATAATACACAAATCGGGCACCAGCCCGCAGGTGGGGGAGTCTTGGGTCCCGGTGGTGGGCGGTGCGGTGGCGCGGCGAGGAGTGCTGCTCGCCGGTCAGGAAAGGAGCTGCGACCTGTTCAGCGGGGCGGGGGCGCTGCCCTGAGAACTCGCAGCATCAGGTCTGTGGGCGTGTGGCGGACGATGAGGGCAGCCCTGGCCTCGCGGCTGCTGAGGAGATCACCGCCTACAGGATGGGCCGGTGGTGGCGGCGTTGGTCTGAGGGCGGCGGTGGCCGGACAGGACAGTAGGTAGTGCACTAGCGGGTGGCGGCTGTGCCTCCCGCAGTGGTCGCACTCCTGCCCCCGAAAGTCGTCGTACAGCTGTTCCCTGGTGCAGTAGCCCAGCCTTACGCGTTGCAGCAACACGCCGTCTGCTCTGGGCTGCTGCTGGGAGGCGTCCAACGACTGGTAGCCAGTGGCGGAGGCGTACCAAGCTGCCTGTCTCTTCCTTGTTTCCAGCTGCCGGTGCGTGTGGCGGGCGCGCTTGGTTGCGGCGAGCCTGGCTCGCGCCCTCACTTGGCTCAGGCTGGGCGGCACATGCCTTGTCACCTGGGGGCCACTAGCAGCTCTCTTGGCGGCTGCGTCAGCAGCCTCGTTGCCTCGTACTCCCACGTGGCTGGGTATCCAGTTGAGCCTCACCCGCCGCCCCTGCGCGGCGAGGCTCTGGAGGCTACCCAGGATGGCGGTGACGAGGCCCACGTTGTCGCTGGGATACGGCTGTTGTAGAGCCTGTAGCCCCGTTCTGGAGTCGGTGTGGAGCACCACGGTGCGCTCCCGCCGGTGTTGAGCGTGCTCCAGGGCCAGCAGGATGGCCACCAGTTCTGTCTGCAGGGTGGAGCAGTGGTCGGGAGTCCTCTCACACACCTCGGCCCCTCTGGTGATGGCAGCAGCGCCCGTCCTTCCGCTGTCAGGGTCAGCCGAGCCGTCGGTGTAGTACACAACACTGTCTGGCTCGGTGACCTGCGCCATGGCCATGAAGGCGTGCTGCCGCATCTCCTCCACGGCGCAGAGCGCCTTGCTGGCGGGCAGCTGTGTGGCGGAGAACTCTGCCGCGGGTGGCTCCCACGGGGGTGGGGCGCGGAAGGTGGGGGCAGGGAGGTCCGCCTGTGGCCAGTTCTCCATGCGAGCCAGGTTGTGGGTAGCCAGCGTGCACTGCAGCAGCCACGGGTTGCGGCGGAGAGATTCGGCACCCTGCGTCCCCGCCAGCCTTAGTCTCCTCTGTGTCACTCCCTCCGCGTCACGCTGCAGCACCCTCGCTACGCGGCAGGCCGTGATCTGCTGTACCCTGGTGGTGAGGGGTACCAGTCTGGTCTCGCTCTGCATGACGCATGCGCTGGACCACCTCGGTGCCCCCAGCATGGTCC
The DNA here is from genome assembly GCF_035594125.1 of Scylla paramamosain. NCBI lineage: Eukaryota > Metazoa > Arthropoda > Malacostraca > Decapoda > Portunidae > Scylla > Scylla paramamosain. The sequence goes on from NC_087198.1 coordinate 2,631,201, forward strand.
TCATTGCGGTGTTTTGTAGCACCTCGATCCGCTCCTGCTGGTTTGGAGAGAGTGCTATGAGGACGGGGGCGCTGTAATCCACCAGCGAGCGAACAGCGTGCACGTAGTACTGGCGCAGGACGGAAAAAGTGGCGCCCGCGCTGATTCGCGTCATGGCCCGCATCACGTTCAGCCTAGACTGCGTCCTCTCCCTCAGGTAGGCGGCGTGGGCTGTGAAGGACAGTCGCTTGTCCACCCACACACCGAGGTACTGGTAGGAGTTGGTCCATGCCAGCTCAACTCCCTGGACGCGGAGCTGCCAGGTTGGGTCTGCCGCCTTCACCATCATGGCCCGGGACTTCTCTGCCGAGATCTTGAGCCCCAGGTCCTGGCATTTCCCGCTGATGAAGTCGAGTGCCTGCTGCGTCCTCCTGAGCTTGTTGCCCCTTCCGGTGACGACGAGGGCGAGGTCATCGGCGTAGCTCAGCAGGACGGTGCCAGCGTGGAAAGGCAGTGCCACTAGCTGTTCCATCAGCAGGTTGAACAGTAGAGGGCTGAGGATGCCGCCCTGGGGCGTCCCGTTCTCAAGTACCTTGAAGGTCGACCTCAGGCCCTGGAACCTAACCCTGGCGCGGCGGCGCTGCAGGTAGTCGCGGAGCCAGGCCAGCAGTCTTCCTCGCACCCCTTTCCGCACGAGTGCGTCGAGGATGGCGTGAGGGCTGGCTAGCTCGAACGCCTTCTCGAGGTCGATGAAGACGATGACGGCGGGGCGGTGGTCAATTTGGGTCAGCAGGGCGAGGATGCTGTCTGCCGTGCTCACTCCGCGGGTGTAGCCGAACACATGTGGGTGAGAGGGCCCCACGCGCCACTGTAGCCGCGCGAGCACCATCCTCTCAGCCGTTTTGGCCGTGCAGCTGAGGAGAGAGATGGGTCTGATCTTGGTGGGCTCTCTCGGCTTTGGAATCGGCTGAATGTCGGCTTCCTTCCACGCGGGCGGCAGACAGCCCGCCATCCATGAGGCGTTGATGGTGGCCAACAGCGCGGCGTCCCCAGCCGGCCCAGCGTGCGCCAACATGGAGTATGGCACGCCGTCCGCCCCCGCTGCCGTGTCGCGGCCTCTCCTCCTAGCCCGCTCCAGCTCTTGAAGGGAGAAGGGCTGGTCAGTCACGTCGGCTTCCTCCATCGCCTCCCTGACAGCCTCGTCGCGGTGTGGTCGGAGCTGCTGCTGGATGCGTTGTGTCTGGGGAGGAAGCTGGTCACTGGAGCTCCGCGTGGTGAACATGGTGGCAAGCCTCTCTGCCTCCTGCTGCGGGTGCGGGTGGGCGGGCGGGCGGGGCGGGGCAGCGCCGGAGGCTGTCCTCACGCTTCTCCACAGCTGGCCTAGAGACGTGTGGTGGCTAGAAGTGGCACACCACTTCAGCCACTTAGCCTCTCTGGCCCTCAGGGATACCTGCCGTGCGCGGGCCACCACATCCTGTAGGAGTCTTAGGTTGTTGGGGTTGGGGCGCCTTTTGTACAGTTTTCTGTGCTGGTTGACACGGTGGTTGTGCTCGCGCACCTCTTCGTTGTAGTACCACCAGTCTGTCCGGTGGCGGCGGCTCGGGGTGCACCTGGGGATGGCTGCGGCGGCTGCGGTCTGGATGGCCGTCGTCAGGTCCCTCTCCTGCTGATGTAGGTCGGCGGGCGGCTGATAGGCGGCCCACCACTCGTCAAGAGAGGCCTGAAACTTGGTCCAGTCCGCTCTCCTTATGTTCCAGCGTGGGGGCGGGCGGGGTGGGACCGGCGGGGCCACTGGGAGGGTGGTGAGGGTGGCAAAGTGGTCGCTGGTGAGGGTCGGGTGCACCTGCCACGTAGCGCCTGCCGCCAGGTCACTCGAGACCAACGTGAGGTCAAGCCTTCCTCCCCGGGTGTGGGTGGCCTCCCCTGTGTTGAGAAGGCACACGTGAGGGATTTCCTCGAGCAGCACGGCCAGGTGGCGGCCCGTTTCGTTGGCTGGGGACGGTGACTGTAGCATGGGGTGGTGGGCGTTGAGGTCGCCCGCAACCAAGAGACTGGAGTGGGAGGCGAGGGTGAGAAGCTCTCCTGCCTCCAGCTGGTGTCGCTGGCTCCTGTATACGTTGTATACCAGGAGCGGGAGACTTCCCACCTGCAGCTCCAGCGCCAGGACCTCCACACCGTCCCCGCAGTTGACTGGGGCTGCAACCCTACGGTGAGGGATTGTGCTCCTCACCAGCGCTGCACAGCCTCGGGTGCCCTCCGCTGTGGGGAGCGAGTGAAGGGTGTAGCCCGCCACCCTCCATTCAAAGTCGGCGGGCGTCAGTGTTTCCTGGAGGAGCACAACGTCAAGGTGCTCCTCGAAGACGGCCTGTAGGACTTGATGTTTCTTGGGTCGCAGGCCCTGCACGTTCCATTGCAGGACTCTGAGCCTGGGGGGCCCTGCAGGCTGGTCCGCGTGGGTGGCGCCCTCAGCATATCTCCTCTCCATGTTGGTGGTGAAGGTCTGGTGGTTGGAGGGAGGGGCACAGACGTGGGTCCCTCGAGTTCAGCGGTGGTGGCAGGAGGCCGCACTCAGACATGGCCGTGGCCGTCTCCTGGTGGAGAAGCGCGTCCAGATCGTCCCGCCTAGCGGGGACGTGATCAGGGCTGGCAAGCAGCTCCGCCATCAACTGCACCATCCGCGCCACGAGGCAGTTGACCACCGCGCGGGTTTCTTCGCTGAGACAGGCGGGCACCCCGTGGAGAGGATCGCTCGGGACCATGGCTCTCCTCCTCACCGTTGTCGGTGCTGGGCCTGTCGCCGCACGGGCGGGGGCGTCGCCGGGAGGGTCTCTCCCTTGTGTGCCGCTGCTCGGGTGGTGGGGCTTGGCTCGAGCATGCTTGGTAGGGGTGCTACCTGAGCGAGTGGAGGGGTGGGCGGAGGGGGTGCGGCTCTCCGTGCCTATGGCTGGAGGCT
>NC_087198.1:2644132-2716632 GCF_035594125.1 Scylla paramamosain
CACACACACACACACACACACACACACACACACACACACACACACACACACACACTCGCTGTACCTAAATACAAGTGTGTTTTCTCAGCGTGGCTTCCTTCAGTTTGAGTGAGGCACGCCTCTTCCTGCGGCACTTACAGAGAGCCTGACTGCTGAACGAGTGGCCAGTGGCGGTGCGTGTGTGTGTTTGTGCAGGAGGAGTACTCACCTGGAGACGCAACACTCCCTTCCTGACGCGGCAACACACGCACAGGGCTGTCACTCAATGATTACGGGCACAGCGCAATAAAATCTACAACACTGCTTTCGGGCACAACACAGGCAACACTAAACCAAGGAAGCAGCGGGAGAGAGAGATAGAGAAAGCGAGAGGAAGGGGGGAGGGGAGAGAGAGAGAGAGAGAGAGAGAGAGAGAGAGAGAGAGAGAGAGAGAGAGAGAGAGAGAGAGAGAGAGAGAGAGAGAGAGAGAGAGAGAATAGGCATGGGAAATGAGTCACGTAGCTTTGATGGAGGCAGTGATGACAACACAGGCACTCCTCGTCTCCGTGGCCTTAGAGCTTGCTAACTCTGTACAGGGGCCATACTCGCCCATGTATGGAGTGTGCCTCACGTGCATGCCTCCCCTCTCCAGCGGCCTCGCTACACAACACCTTCTTTCTCTCACCACTGATCTGTCCACCTCTCTATTGCAAGAGTTAACCAGTATTGTCAGTCATTCACCCCTTTCTCTGGTAAACTCTGGAACTCCCTGCCAGCTTCTGTACTTCCACCTTCCTGTGACTTTAACTCCTTCACAAGGGAAGCTTCAACACACTTACCCTTCAGTTTTTGACCACCGCCTCGGACCCTATTGGGGGACTGGTATTTTTTTTTTCTTATTATTTGTTTGTTTCCCTTGGCCGGTGTTCCTCCTACAGAAAAAAAATAAATAAATAAATAAAACTCCACGTGGCTGGCCAGTCAGCAGTGTGGTGGTCTTGAAGAGGCAGTCTGTCTCAATGTAACTTGCCAGAAATTGTGCTGAAAAATTGTGCTACAGGGAGGGAGGGAGGGAGGGAGGGAGCGGAAAGGAGATGGTCATTTGTTTGTCTGCCTCTCTCTCTCTCTCTCTCTCTCTCTCTCTCTCTCTCTCTCTCTCTCTCTCTCTCTCTCTCTCTCTCTCTCTCTGTCTGTCTCCTCTTCCTAACCTAACTACTACTACTACTACTACTACTACTACTACTATCTACTACTGCTACAACAACAACTACTACTACTACTACTAGTGCTACTACTACTACTACCACTACTACTACTACTACTACTACTACTACTACCACTACTACTACTACTACTACAACTTTTAACCTAACCCTTTACTCTCCATCAGATTTGCATCAACCAGCAGCAGCAGCAGCAGCAGCATGTCAGTAGTAGCAGGAGTAGTGAATGGTCACTCGTATGTGGTGACTACTTGGACTATTAGGCCGCCCTTGTAGTGTGCTGGACTATTGGTCAACAAGGAGCCCTGAAAGTTACGTGGTACAACTATTTCGGCGATAGTAATGGCTGTAAGTAGTAGTAGTAGTTGTAGTAATAGTAGTAGTAATAGTAGTTATGCGTGTAATGTCAATATGGTCCATTTTGTAACTGTAATTGGAAAAATTCTCGACTTTGTGTTTCTTAAAGGCGTGACGTAATTAGAGAAAACGTATGTATTTTAAGGGACACTAGCCTGTACTTCATTATTTCTGTTTATTGCTATTATAGGAGTTTCTTGATAGTTTTACTTGTATATACTATTTAAATCTACTATTCTATTTATTATGTGTAAGTGGGAGATGTCAGAGAAAGAGCCATATTTATAATTTGCATTTGTAAGGTCAATAAGGTCTATTTTATTAAGTAAATTTATAAGATGCTCGACCTTATGTTTCTTAAATGAGTGACGTAATTAGAGAAAACGTGTGTCTTTTAAGGAACACTAACCTATACTTCATTAATGTGGTTATTGTTGTTATACGAGTTTTCCGGTGTATATACTATTTAAATCTACTATTTTGTGTTGTATAATACTATGTTTGAATGGTTAGAACTAAGAGAAAGAGTCATATTTGTAATGTTTACATGTAAGGTCAATATGGTCTAGTCTGTAACTGTAATTTGAAGGATTTTCAACCTTTTGTTTCTTAGTAAATGACGTAACTAGAAAAAACGAATCTTCTTTAAGGGGAAACTAAACAACAATGAATTATTCCTCTTTATTCTTAATACTGCAGATATTTGGGTAGTTTTAGGCGAATATTCTATTTAGACGTAGTGTTTTGTAATGTGCGGCAGTACCTAGATGCCACACTGAAGTGGTAGAAGTGAGAGAAGAAGCCTTATTTATGAAATGTGACAGAAAACCTAACAATGAATGGAGGGTGAACAAGGAGGAGCGACAGAGGGAAGAAAGGGGCAAACAACAGGAACAAAAAGGAACAACACGAATAGGAGAGAGAGAACAGGAGGAGGAGGAGGAGGAAAGAGAAACTGAAAGATACGGAAGAGAAGGAGGAGCAGGAGGAAGAGGAGGAGGAAGAAGAGGGAAACAAAGAAAAACTTCGATAACAAAACTCTCTTTCTCTCTCTCTCTCTCACTCTCTCTCTCTCTCTCTCTCTCTCTCTCTCTCTCTTCTCTCTCTCTCTCTCTCTCTCTCTCTCTCTCTCTCTCAGCCGCTGCAGTAATTTATCACACCAACATTCAAACACCTCGCTCATACCGAGATGAAAATATGAAAAAATGGACAAATATAAAATAAATGATCATGTCATAGTAAAATGAGAAATTAAGAAAAGAATGATAAATAAATCATACAATAAATAAAACAAGTGGCAAGTGTCTTATGTTGACACATCCTGTGATCACGCCACTGCACTGCATCATACTGTAAGTCACGGATTACATTTCGCGCGGTGATCGTGTGCGATAGAGACCAGTCACCCCATACACCCCCATCTGAACCCTCTCAACCTCACCAGCCTTCCGTACCACCTCCCTCTCTATATCATCAACCTTTCTCACCTTTCCACCACTCCCACCCCCGCTCATCTTCACCTGTTCCTGCTATTTTTTCTTGCCAGCTTCCTTCTCTCCCATCATCACCCAGCGTTCCTTCCCCTCACCAGTCACCCTCACCACCCCCACCATCTTCTCCTTCACAGTCACCCCCTCCTCCATCTCACCCGCTCCCTCATCCCTCACCATCACCCTCACCACCACCCGCACCACCTTCTCCTTCACAATCACCTCCTCCTCCATCTCCCCCGCTCCCTCATCCTTCACCACCACCACCACCACCACCACCATCACCGCCACCAGCTGCAGAAGACACATTTGACTCAGTCTTTCAACACTCGTATATTATATCAGTCTGAGGAAGAGGAGCACGTTTACACCACTCCACCATCACCATCCTCTCACGAAAACTAGTAGGTAAAATACAAACTGCAGTTTGTTTTAGACTGAATATTGGTGTGTAAGGCACAATGGAACCATTCCAGATATGCCCATACTTAGTATGTTATGATTATATTTAGTTTTGATGAATGTTGGTGGTAGAGTTCAAAGTTTGCCGCAGGCACGGAAATCCCGGATATGGCGCCGGCGCGCGTTTTGACTGGCCATGCCGAAGAGGTTAAGGGGCTTGTAGTAGTGGTGGTGGTGGTGGTTGTGGCTGTGGTTGTGGTGGTGGTTATAAGAACATAAGAAGTGAGGAGACTGCAAGAGGTCAAGTGATGGCCTACACAAGGCAGCTCCTCTATCCACACCATTGGAACAATCCAACGCCTACCCATCCCATCTATCCTCCCTATCCATGCTCTCATCTAGCCCTTTTTTTAAACTATCTAATGTTTCACCACTAACCACATGTCTACTTAACCTGTTCCAGTTATTAACCACCCTATAATTATATACATAACAACCTCTTTGAGTTATATTAAACCTTCTAACACTGTAACTAAACACAGAGACAGAGACATTTAAGACAGACAGACAGACAGACAAAAAAGACAATTTTAAGAACAACCTCTACGAGTTATATTATTAATCACTACAACACTATAACAACAACGACAACATAGCGGTTGTACATATCTGATTAATTAATACCAGAACAAGAGGCAGTGGTATTGTATTTAGTGGTGTGTGTGTATGTGTGTGTGTGTGTGTGTGTGAAGTCATGAGGAGATTTGAGACAATAATAAGAATGTCATATATATATATATATATATATATATATATATATATATATATATATATATATATATATATATATATATATATATATATATATATATATATATATATATATATATATATATATATATATATATATATATATATAAGAATAATATAATAATAGGAATAATAAGGATAATAATATTTTTTCACGGTCAACCGTTGGAAGCTCAAACCACCCCTACCCCATCCTCCCTTATCTCTCCCCAACCTCCTCCCCTCCCCTATCTCTCCCCTACCTCCTCCTCTCCCCTTTACTCCCCTCACCCCCTCCCACCCTCCTTGCCTTCCCTTCGTTTTCACTGTCAAGGTCAAATCTGAGTTTTACCCCACCACCAACTCCCCCCTCCGTCCCAGTCTCACTCATTTCAAAACACACACACACACACACTCACGTATCATTACGTAGATACCGTAGGAAAGATCGATACCATATTAGCTCTGAGCTAGGGACGTAGGGGAAAAGCTGGCTGTGTTGAGAGACCAGCAGGCGACCAGAAGGTGAATTACACACACACACACACACACACACACACACACACATGTAATTATGATTTTGAAAGTTTGATTAAATGTTCATTGACCAAATGTCCTTCGTTGAAATGTGCTTTAGCCATCGTTCCGGCCACGAATGAAACCAGGTATATAATTGATTTACAAAGACAGACCATTATGAGGAAGGCAGAATTGATGGTGCAATGCAAAAATGTGTAGGACTATACCAAAGTAAACTACTAAAATGTATTTATTTTCTAGTTGCAGAAAGGGATCTGATGATATCCTCCAAAGTAATATAATACCACCATTGCTAGTCCTGTTTGGTTATCCCATTAACAAAAAAAAAAAAAAAAACTTATAAGAATAAAAAGTTTGCAAGGTCCTGTATTGCAGTAAGTGGTGGTGGACAACAGTGTGAAAGTTTGTGTTTTATCTCTTCATAATTTACTTATGCATATATTTTGTATTTAGCACTATGAAAGTTGATAGCAAGTTTTATGCATGCAGGTCTTGGTGCTTTAAAACCAGGACATTTTTTAAATTTGTCAAATCATTACACAAATGTACACTCCTCAGAACCAGGATATAGAATTGGATGTGAAATTGATGGCTGTTCTAGATCATACAAATCTGTAAAGTATCTACTAAGACACATTCGTTCACATCACGCATTATTTTATAATTGCCATCTTAATAGAGTCAGGGGGAAATTTAAAGTTTGTGATGATTCCTTACCTGATCCAGAGATTAGGATTTGTATGCTGAGTGAAGCTGGTGTGGAAATGATAACTGACGAAGGAAACGAATGTGCTTCATCACATTTAAATATCAACTGGACCCATGAAATTGTTACAAGGCTTTTAACACTGAGAGAGGAGAAGTTGCTCCCTTCTGTAGTTATTAAAAATTTCACTGAACATTTGCAAGACCTTTTGGCTTTGCAGCACACTCAAACTATGAATAAGGTAATAAGTAAACTTAAAGAGGATGGAATTGATCCCAAAACGTTAAATGATCTCATGAATTCCTCATCACCTGCAGGCTTTGTGTGTTTAATATTGAACACCCCAAAATTGTGAACATTTCCTCCGTTTCACAACATCCCATCTCTTAGGTATCAAGTATGAAAAAGGTAACACTTTCAAAAACAACATCTCTACTTGTAAAACTCAATGAAGTAAAGACAGAATTGAGCTATAAAAATGCACAAATCTGCTTTCAAATATATTCAACTCCACACATAATGCCTCTCTCTCTCTCTCTCTCTCTCTCTCTCTCTCTCTCTCTCTCTCTCTCTCTCTCTCTCTCTCTCTCTCTCTCTCTCTCTCTCTCTCTCTCTCACATACATGCATAAACACAACAGCTATAATGAGAGAGAGAGAGAGAGAGAGAGAGAGAGAGAGAGAGAGAGAGAGAGAGAGAGAGAGAGAGAGAGTGGTATCCTCGCCTGACCTGGTAACACTGCAAGAAAAATACACATCTGGCAATGCAGACCTGTCAGACGCCAGCCAGCCGGGGACCCCACGTCGACACTAGTGCTCTAACCTGACCTAAGTTAACCTAACATAACTAGACTGCATAGACTCAGCTTGCTGTTACACTTGCTGTTGTGCTGTTGTGTGTGAACGGTGACAGATTAACAACATTTCTGCATTATTGACAGGAGAAACACGCTTTTAAAAGACTCTAGTTGAAGTGACTCAGGTTTTCAAGGGTGTTTTTACAGTTGCAGTGACATATTAACAACATTTCTGCATTACTGACAGGAGAAACACGCTTTTAAAAAGCTCTAGTTGAAGTGATGCAGGTTTTCAAGGGTGTTTTTACAGTTGCAGTGATAGATTAACAACATTTCTGCATTACTGACAGGAGAAACGCTTTTAAAAGGTTCTAAAAGGCTCTAGTTGAAGTGACACAGGTTTTCAAGGGTGTTTTTTACAGTTCAGTGACATATTAACAACATTTCTGCATTACTGATAGGAGAAACACACTTTTAAAAGGCTCTAGTTGAACTGATGCAGGTTTTTAAGGGTGTTTTTACAGTTTCAGTGACATATTAACAATGAGTTAAGTTAAGTGATGTCAGGTGTGGTTAGGTGTGGTTAGGAGAGGTTTGGTGTGGTTAGGTGAGATTAGATGTTATTAGGTGATGCTTGGTGTGGTTTTGTTATGATTGGTGAGATTTCGTGAGGTTAGGTGAGTTTAGTTGTGGTTAGGTGAGGTCAGGTGAGCTTAACTGTGGTAACTTCAGGATGGGTGAGGTTATGTGAGGTTACATAAGGTTTCATGAGTTAAGATGATTTTAGGTAATGTTCAGTGGGATAATGTGAGGTTAGGTCATGTTAGCTGAGGTTAAGTGAGTTAAGATGAGGTTAGCTAATGTTGAATGGGGGAATATGAGGTTAGGTAATATTAGCTAAGGTTAGGTAAGGTTAAGAATGGTTAGGAGGGGTTACATTAGGTATGTCTGGTAAGTTGTAGCTAGGTAAGGTTAGGTTAGTTTAGGTGAGGTTAGATATTGCCAGGTATGATTAAGTGAGGTTAGGTGACTTAGGTGAGGTTATGTGAGTTTAAATGACGTTAAGAGAGGTTAGGTGAGGTTATGTGTGGTTAAGTGAGGTTAATTGTTAGGTGATGTTTTGTTAGGTTAGGTGAGGTTAGTTGAGATTAGGTTAGGTTAGATTATGGGTGGTTAAGTGAGGATAGGTGAGATTAGGTGTGGTTACATATGGTTAGGTGAGGTTAGGTGTGATTAATAGAAGTAATGTAAATTAGGTGATGTTAGGTGAGGCTAGGTGAGATTAGGAAAGATAAAGTGAGGTAGTGTGGTTAGGTAAGGTTAGATGAGGTTAGGTGTGGTTAGTGGTTGTTAAGAGAGGTTAGGTAAGGATAGGTGAGGTTAGTTGAGGTTAGGTTTTGTTAGGTATAGTTAGATGGTGTTAGGTGTGATTAGGTGTGGTTAGGAGAGGTTATGTGATGTTAGATGAGGTGTGGTTAGATGAGGTTAGGTGAGGTTAACTTAGGTTAGGTGTGGATAGGTTAGTTTACATGATGTTAGTTATGGTTAGGTAAGGTTAGGTGAGGTTAAGTGAGTTTAGGTGAGGCTAGGAGACATTAGGAGAGGTTAGGTGAGGTTAGATAAGGTTATGTGAGGTTAGGTGTTAATAGGTGTTATTCGGTCAAGCTATGTGTAGATAGGTTAGGTTAGGGTAGGTTAGGTTCGGTAAGGTTCGGTAAGATAAGTGAAGTTAGGTGAGGTTAGCTAAGATTAGGTGAGGGTAGGTGAGGTTAGGTGACATTACATAAGGTTAGCTGAGGTTAGGTGTGGTTAGGTATGGTTAGGTGTCATTAGGTGAGGTTAGATAAATTTATGATTTATTAGATAAGATTAGGTGAGGTTAGCTGAGGTTAGGTGAGGTTAAGAGAGATTAGGTGTTTTTAAGTGAGGTTAGGTGAGATTAGATAAGTGTTAGTGTCATTAGGAGAGGTTAAGTGTGATTATGTGAGATTAGGTGATTTAGGTGAGGATATTTTACGTTAGGTGAGGTTAGACGTGGTTATGTAAGATTAGATTAGGTTAGGTGAGGTTAGGCATGGTTAGGTGAGGTTAGGTGAGGTTATGAGAGGTTATGTAATGTTTGGTCATATTATATGTTGTTAAGTGTGGTTAGAAGAGGTTACGTGAGGTTAGTTGTGTTTGATGTTGTTGGTTGGTGTTAAGTGTGATTAGGTATGGTTAGGAGAGTTCAGTTGAGGTTAGTTGATGTTAGGTGAGGTTAAGTGTAGTTAGGTGAAGCTATATGGGATTCGGTGAGGTTAGGTGAGGCTAGGTAAGGTTAGGAGATGTATAATAAAGCTAGTTGAGGTTTGATGATGATAGATGAGGTTAGATGTGGATAGATGTAGAAAGGTGAGGTTAGGTGAGGTTTGCTAAGGCTAGGTGAAGTTATGTGAGTTTAGGTGAGGTTAGCTGTGCTTAGGGGAGGTTTTATGAGGTTAGGTGTGTATTAGTGATGTTATGTAAGGGTAAGTGATGTTATGTGAAGTAAAGTGTGTTTAGGTGAGGTTAGGTGAGGTTATTTATGGTTAGCTTTACTTAGGTGATGTTAGGTGAGGTTAAGTGTGCTTAGATAAGGTTAGGTGAGGTTAAGTGAAGTTAGGTGTGGTTAGGTGAAATTATGGGAGGTTAGGTAACGTTAGTGAGGTAATGTAGGTGGGGTTAGGTGAGGTTAGGTATAGTTAAGTGAGGTTAGGTAATGTTTGGTGTGGTTATATGAGGTTGGGTGAGATTATTTAAGGTTAGGTGATGATAAATAAGGTTATGTGTGGTTATGTGAGTTTACATGTGGTTATGTGTGGCTAGTTGTGATTAGTTCAGGTTAGGTGAGATAAGATACATAATATTTTGTGAGGTTAGGTGACTTAGGATAGGTTAGTTAAGGTTACTTAATGTTAGGTGAAATTAGAAGAGGTTAGGTAATGTTATGTATGGTACAATGAATTTAAGTGAGGTTATGTTAAGATGAGGTTAGGTGAGGTTAAGAAGCGTTAGATGAATCTAGGTGAGATTATGTGAGCTTATTCGAGGTTGGGTGAGGTTAGGAGAGGTTAGGTGAGAATAGGTGATCAGGTGTGTTTATGAGAGGATATGTGAGATTAGGTGGGTATGTAAATTCAGCTGAGGTTATGAAAGTTTATGGGAGTTTATGGGAAGTATGGTGAAGATAGGTGAGGTTAGGTGAAATTTAGTGTGGTTAAGTGAGATTTGATTTGGTTAATATGGTTATATGGTTATGTGAGGTTAGGTGAGGTTTGGTGTGGTTAGGTAAGTTAGGTGAGGTTAGATGTGGTTAGGTTAGGTGATGTGAGGTTATATTGTTAAGTGTGGATAGGAGAGGATAGGTGAAATTAAATGAGGTTAAATTAGATTATATGAGGTTATATAAGGTTAGGTGTTGTTAGGTGAGGTTTGGTCAGGTTAGATATGGTTAGGTGAGGATAAATGAGGTTAAGTTAGGATAAGTAAGGTTAGGTTAGGTTAGGTGGGATTATGTGACCTTAGGTAAGGTTCAGTGAGGTTAGATGAGTTTAGTAGATGTTTGGTGAGGGTAAGTGAGGTTAGGTGATATTAGGTATGGTTAGGTGAGGTTAGGAATAATTAACTAAGAAGTTACTTGAAGTTAAGGGATATTAGGTGAAATTTGTTAAGGTTATGTGAGGTTATGTGAAGTTAGGTTAGGTTAGGTGAGGTTAGGAGATGCTGCATGATGTTAAGTGAGGTTTGGCATACTTATGTGAGATTGAGTGAGTTTACAGAGGTTAGGTGAGATCAGGTGATGTTAGATGCAGTTATATGAGGTTATATATGGTTAGGTGAAGTTAGGTGAGGTTAGGTGTGCTTTTTTTTTAATTAGTTGATGTTAGAAGAGTTTATGTTAGGATAGGTGAAGTTAGGTGTATTTAGCTTAGGTTATGTTAGGTTAGTTTAATTTAGGTGAGGTTACAAGAGATTAGGAAAGGTTTGATATTGTTAAATGAGGTTAATTGAGGTTATGTGTTTTTATGTGAGGGTAGGTGATGTTAGGTGAGGTTAGGTGTGCTTATTCGAATTTTGGTGAGTTTAGGAGAGGTTATGTTGGGATAGGTGAGGTTAGGTATGTTTAGAAGATGATTGGTGAGGTTAGTTGAGGTCAGTTGTGTTTAGGTGTGGGTAGGTGAAGTTAGATGAGGTTGATTATGATTAGGTGTTGCTAAAAGAGGTTAGTTGGGGTAAATTGAGGTTAAGTGTGGTTAGATGAAGTGAAGTGAGGTAATGTGAGGATAGGCGAGGTTAGGTGTGCTTAGGTGAAGTTAAAGTAGGTTAGTCGAGGTAAATTGAGGTTAGGTGTGGTTAGATGAAGTGAAGTGAGGTAATATGAGGATAGATGAGGTTAGGTGTGATTAGGTAAGGTTATGTTAGGTTAGGTGTGCTTAGGTGTTGTTAGGTGAGGTTAGGTGAAGTTAGGTGCGATTATGAGAGGTTAGGTAAAGTTAGGTTAGAATAGGTGTTATTTGTTGAGGTTAGGTGTGTTTATGTGAGGTTAGGTGAGGTTATGTATGGTTAGGTGAGGTTAGGTGGTGTTAGGTGTGGTTAGGTGTGCTGAGGTGAGGTTAATTGAGGTTAGGTGATATAAGTTATGCTTAGAAGGATTAAGTGAGGTTAGGTGAGGTTATGTTTTCTTAGCTAAGGTTAGGTGATGTTAGGACAGGTTAGATTTTAATAAGTTTGGTTATGTGAAATTAGATGTCGTGAAGTATGGTTAGGTGAGGTTAGATGAGGTTAGGTGTAGTTAGGAAATTTTGTGAGGTTAGGAATGGTTAGTTAAGGTTAAATGAGGTTAGGTATAGTTAGATGAGATTAAGTGTAGTTAGTTACGTTAGGATACTTGAGGATAGATTACGGTAGGATACATGAGGTTAGATAAGGTTAAGTGAGGTTACATGAGGTTAGATGAAATTAAGTTTGTTAGGTGAGGTATGGTGAGGTTAGTTGAGGTTAGGTAAAATTAGGTGAGGTTTGGTGAGGTTAAATGACGTTAGGTAAGGTTCGGTGAGGTTTTGTAATATTAGTAGAGGTTAGTTGAGGATAAGTGAGTTAGTGACGTTATGTATGGCTAAATGAGGCTAGGTATGGTTAGGTGTGGTTAGGTGAGGTTAGAAACAGGTGTTTTGGTGAGTTTAGCTGAGTTTAGGTTAGGTTAAGTGAGATGATGTTTGTTTATGTGAGGTTAGGTAACATTAGGTATATATAGGTGTTATTATATGAGATTAGGTGAGATTAGAGTAAGTTAGGTGATTTAGGTAAGTTTAGGTTAGGTTTAGTTATGTTAAGAGAGGTTATGTGAGGTAAGGTGAGGTTAGGCATACTTTGTTAAACGTTAAAATCTACCAGGTTAAATGAGGTCAGCTGTGGTTAAATGAGGTCAGGTGATGTTAGGTGTGTTTATGTGAGATTAGGTAGGAATAGGCACTGTTAGGTGAGGTTAGGTGTGCTTAGGTAAGGTTAGGTGAGGATAGGAGAGGTTAAGTGAGGATAGGTGAGGTTAAGAGCGTTTAGATGATAGGTGAGGTTAGGTAAGTTTAGTTATATTTTAGATGTGGTTAGGTGAGGTTAGACGAAGTTAGGTGTGATTAAGAGAGTTTAAGAGAGGTTAAGTGAGGTTAGATGAGGTTAGGTGTTAAGTGAGGTTAGTTGAGGTTAGGTGAGGTTATGTAAGGTTAGATGTGGTTAGGTGTGATTAGTTAATGTTAGGTTTGATTGGGTTATGTTACATGAGGTTAGGTGACTTAGGTAAATTTAGGTTAAGTTAGGTAAGGTTAGTAGAGGTTAGTAGAGGTAAGTAAGGTTATGTTAGGTTAGGTGATTCTAGGTATGGCTATGTGAGGTTAGGTATGGTTATGTGTGGTTAAGTGAGGTTAGGTGAGATTAGGTGCGGTTAGGTGACTTAGGTAAATTTAGGTTAGGTTAGGTAAGGTTAGGAGAAGTTAGGTGAGGTTAGGTGTCGTTAGGTGTGGTTTTGTGAGTTTAGGTGTGGTTATATGTGGTTAGATGTGGTTAAGAAAGGTTAGATGAGGTTAGGCGTGGTTAAGTGAGGTTAAGTGAGGTTACTTTAGTTTTTGTTTGGATAGGTGGAGTTAAGTGTGCTTAGAAGAGATTAGGGGAGTTAAGGTGTGGTTAGGTGAAGTTATGTGAGGTTTGGTGGTTAGGTAAGGGTGTGTGAGGTTAAGTGTCAGTTGGTATGGTAAGGTGATGTTAAGTGACGTTCGATGTAGTGAGTTGAAGTTTTGTGAGGTTAGGTGAGGTTAAGTGTGCTTAGGTGAAGTTGTATGAGTTTAGGTGTGCTTAAGTGATATTGGGAAAGGAGGTGATGTTCGGTGATGATAGGTAAAATTAGGTGAGATTAGGTAACGTTAGGTATAATTAGGTGAGGTTAAGTGAGGTTAGGTGTGGTTAGTTGAGAATAGGTGATCTTATGTGATTTTAGGTAAGATCAAGTGAGATAAGATGAGGTTAGGTAATGTTAAGGTGGGGTTAGGTAAGGTTAGAAGAGGTTGAGCAAGGTTAGGTAAGATTAGGTGAGGTTAGATGATATTTGCTGAGGTTAGGTGAGGTTAAGTTGTTTTATGCATATTCAGGTGATGTTAGATGGTGTGGTTACCTGTGATTATGTGACTTTAGGTAAGGGTAGCTAAGATTAGGTAAGTTTAGGTGAGGTAGGTGAGTTTAGGTGAGGTTGGGTGTAACTTGGTGTGGTTATTTGAGATATGTGATGTTAGATTTGATTAGGTGAGATTAGGTGACTTAGGGTAGTTTAGGTGAGGTTTGTTGTATTTAGGTGATGTTTGGTGAGAATATGTGTTGTTAGTGAGGATAGGTGAAGTTTAATGAGGTTAGGTGTGGTTATGTAAGGTTAGGTAATGTTATGTATAGTTAGGTGAGGTTAAGTGAGATTTGTTAAAGTTAGGTGAGGTTAGGTAAGGTTAAGTGAGGTTATTTTATGATAGATGAGGTTAGGTGACTTTAGGTATGGTTAGGTGAGGTTAGGTGAAGTTAGGAAAGGTTAAGTCACATTATGTGTGGTGAGGTGAAGTTACATTAGGTTGGGTAAGGTTAGGTAAGATTAGGTGAGGTTAGATGTTATTAGGTAAAGTTATGTGAGGTTAGATGTGGTTAGATGTGGTTAGTGAAGGATAGGTGAAGTTATGTGATTTTAGCTAAGATTATGTGAGCTTGTGATGTTTGTGAAATAATGTTAGGTGATGTTAAGTGATGTTAAGTGATAATAGCTGAAGTTAGGTTCAGTGAGGTTAGGTGAGGTTAATTGAGGTTAGGTGAGATTAGGTGCGGTTAGGTGTGATCAGGTGACTCTGAGTGAGGTTTGGTGATGTTAGGTGTGGTTAGGTGAGGTTATATGAGGTTAAGTTTGGTTGGGAGTGGTTATGTTACGTTAGCTGCGATTAGGTAAATTAGGTTTGGTTAGAAGTTATGTAAGGTTAGGAGAGTTTAGGTGAGGTTAGGTGCTGTTAGATGAGATTAGGTGTGGTAATATGAGGTTAGGTGGGGTCAGGTGAGGTTAGGGTAGGTTAGCTGAGGATAGGAGACGTTAGGAAAGGTTAGGTGAGGCTAGTGAGTTTTTTAGAGGATAGGTGTGATTAGGTGAGGTTAGTTGAAGTTAGGTTAGGTTAGTTAGATTCGGTAAGGTTAACTGAGGTTAGGTGAGCTTATTTTAAGATTAGGTGAGGTTAGGCGAGGTTAGGTGACATTATATGTGGTTATATAAAGTTTAAGTGTGTTTAGGTATGGTTAGGTGAGGTTAGGGAAAGATAGGTGATGTTAGGTTAGGCTAGATGTGATTAGATGTGATTTGGTGATGTCAGTTGTGATTAGGAATGGTTAGGTGACTTAGGTGACGTTATGTTTGGTTATGTGAGGTTAGGAGAGGTTAAATGATGCTAGGTAAGGTAAGTTATATGAGGTTAGGCATGCTTAGGTAAGGTTATGTGAGGTTAGGAGAGGATAGGTAAGTTTAGGTGAGGTTAGATATGTATAGGTCTGGTTATTAGCTGTTTGTTGAGGTTAAGTGAGGTTAATTGTTGTTTGGTGTGGTTAGGTGAGGTTAGTTGTTGTAACTTGTGGTTAGTAGGGTTTATGTTATGTTAAATGAGGTCAGGTTTGGTTAAGAGAGGTTAAGAGAGGTTGTTAGCAGTGGATATGTGTGATTATGTGTGGTTAGGAGAGGTTTAGTTAGGTTAAGTGGGGGTAGGTCTGGTTAGGTGAAGTTTCATGAGATTAGGTGAGCTTAGGTCAGGCTAGGTAAAACTAGGTGAGGTTAGGTGTGGAATGCTGTTGTAATATGAGATTAGGTCAGGTTAGTTTAGGTTATGTGAGGTTAGGTGTGTTTAGGTGTGCTTAGGTAAGGCTAGTTTTCCTGCTAGGTGAGGTTTAGGTTTAATGAGGTTAGGCAAGTGTAGGTGATGTAAGGTAAGGTTAAGTGTTCATAGGTGAGTTTAGGCAAGTTTACTTTAAGTTATGTGTGCTTAGGTGAGGTTAGATGTACTTAGGTAAGGTTAGTTGTGGTTAGGTGAGATTAGGTATGTTTAGGTGAGGTTAGGTATGGTTAGGTGATATTAGGTATGTTTAGGTGAAGTTAGGTGAAGTTAGATGAATTTAGGTATGGTAAGGTGAGGTTAGAAAGGTTAGGTGTGCTTATGAGAGGTTCGGTGAGGTTAAGGAAGGTTAGGGTTGCTTAGGTGAGGTTAGGTGAGGTAAGGTGTGCTTAGGTAAGATTAGGTTAGGTGAAATTAGGACAGGTTAGGTGATGTTATGTGATGTTGGGTAATACTAGGTATGGTTAGGTGTGTTTAGGTAAGGTTAAGTAAAGTTAGGTTTGTTTAGTAGTGGTTAGGAGAGGTGAGGCGAGGTTAGGCGAGGCTAAATGTGGTTACATAAGGTTAAGTGAGGTTAGGTGAAGTTAGGTTAGGTGAGGTTAAGTAAGGTGAAGTTAGGTTAGGTGAGGTTAAGTAAGGTTAAGTGAGATTAGTTAAGGTTAGGTGAGCATAAGTTAGGTGTGCTTACGGTGATTAGGTAAGGTTAAGATTTTTTAGGGTTATTAGGTGAGTTTATGTATCCTTACATGAGGATAGATGAGGTTAGGACAGGTTAGGAGAGGTTAGGTGAAGTTAGGTAATTCTGGGTGTGATTACGTGTGGTATGGGATGAGGGTTATGAGAGGTTAGGTGATGTTAGGTGAAGTTAAATGAGGTTAGGTGAAGTTAAATGAGGTTAGATGTAGTTAGGTTAGTTTAATTAAGGTTAGGTGAGGTTAGCTGAAATTAGGTGAGGTTAGGTGAAGTTATGTTAAGTTACGTTATATTTGGTTAGGTTGAGGTAAGGTGAGGTTAGGTAAGGTGAGCTGAGATTATGTGAGCTTGCATGAGGTTAGGTAATGCTACATATGGTTAGGTGAGGTTGTGTTATAATTATGATAAGGTGTGGTTAGGTGAGGTTAGATAATATTAGGTCAGGTTATGTGAGGCTAGATGAGGTTATGTAAGGTGAGCTGAGGCAAGATGAGTTTAACTGAGGATAGGTATGGTTACTTGAGGTGAGATTAGGTGTGGTTAGGTGTAATTAGTTGAGGTTAGGTGTGATTAGGTGAAGTTAGGTGAGGTTAAATCAGGTAAGGAATGCTTATATTAGGTTTTGCTAGGTTATGAGAGGTTTGGTGATGTCTAGTGAGGTTAGTTGTGGTTAGGTGTGGCTAGGAGAAGTTAGGTGAGGTTAGCTGAGGTTAGATGAGGTTAGGTACTGATGGGTGTGGTTAGGTGTGGTTAGGAGAGGTTATGTGAGGTTAAGAGGTTTAAATGAGGTGAGGTGAGGTTAAGTGAAGTTACATGTGGTTATGTGAGGTTAGTTCATGTCTAGGTGAGGTTAGGAGAGGTTATGTAAGGTTAGGTGAGGCTAGGTGAGGTTATGCGTGGATAAGTGTTGTAAAGAGAGATAATGTGAGGTTCGGTAAGGTTTGTTTGGGTTATGTGAGATTAGGTAAGGATAGGTGTGATTAGGTGAGGTTTCTTGAGGGTGTGATTGCTTAAGTGAGGTTAGGTTTGGTAAGTTTAGATGAGGTTAGATGTTGTTAGGTGAGGTTAGGTGTGTTTAGCTGAGGTAAGTTGAGGTTAGGTAAGTTTTTAGGTGTGGTTAGGTGAGGTTAGGAGAGTTTAAGTTTGCTTAGGGAAGTTTACATGAGGTTATAACAGGTTATGTGACGTTAGTTGAGATTAAGTGTAATTATGTGTGGTTAGTAGATGTTAGGTCATATTAGGTGAGGATAGTTCTGGTTTGGTGTGATTATTTAAGGTTAGGTTTGGTTAAGTGTGGTTAGGAGAGCTTAGGTGAGTTTCATTAAGGTCAGCTTTGGTTAGAAGTTAGATTGTGTTATTTGTGGGTAGGGATGGTTAGGTGATATTAGGAGACCTTAGGTGAGGTTAAGTGAGGTTAGGTAAGGTTATGTGAGATTAGGTAATGTTAGGTGTGCTTAGATGAGGTTACAGGAGGTTATGTGTCCTTAAGTAAGATTATGTATCGGTATGTGAGGTTAGAGAGAATGGGTGTGTTTGGGTGAGGTTAGGTAAGGTTAGTTGAGGTTATGTGTGCTTAGGTGACATTAACTTGAGGTTAGGTGTGCTTAGGTGGGGATAGGTGAAGTTAGGTGAGGTTAGTCAGTGCTAGGAGTGGTTAGGTTTGGTTAGCTGAGGTTAGATGAGGTTAAGTGTGTTTTGGAGTGGTAATGAGAGGATAAGAGATGTTAGGTGAGGCTACAGGCTAGAAGAGGTTAGGTATGGTTAAGTGAAGTTGGGTGAGATTACTTGAAATTAGGTGAGATTAGGTGAAGCTAGGTTAATTTAGGTTAGGTTAGGTTCGGTTAGGTTAAGTGAGGTTAGGTGAGGTTAGCTGAGATAAGGTGAGGTTACATGAGGCTAGCTAGTTGATGTTACATATTGTTAGGTGAGGTTAGGTGAAATTAGTTGTAGTTTTCTGTGATTAGGTGAGGTTAGGTGTGACTAGGTGAGGTTAGGTAACTTAGGTGTGGCTAGGTTAGGTTATGTGAGATTTGGAGAGAGTAAGTGATGATAGGTGAGAGTAGGTGAGGTTAGGCATGCTTATATGACGTTACATGATGTTAGGAGAGATTTGGTGAGTTTTGGTGAGGTTAGGTGTTGTTTGGAGAGATTAGGAGATGTTTGGTGAGGATAGTTGCGGTTTGGTTTGGTTAGGTAAGGTTAGGTGTGGTTAGATATGGATAGGAGAGTTCAAGTGAGGTTAGGTGAGGTCAGGTTTGGTTAAGTGAGGTTAGGTGAAGATAGGTATGAATATATGTGGTTAGGTGTAGTTAGGAGAGGTTCGGTGAGGTTAGGTAGTTTAGGTGAGGTTAGTTGTAGTTAGGTAAAGTTACTTGAGATTTAGTGAGGTAAAGTTTTGAGATTTTAGGTGAGGGCTTGTAAGTTGAAGTGAGTCTAGGTGAGGTTATGAGTGGATATGTATGGTAACATGAGGTTAGGTAGGGTTTGGTGAGGTCAGGTGAGGTTATTTGAGGTTAGGTGAGGTTAGGTGTGCTTAAGAGTGAGGTTAAATTATGTCAGGTGTGCCTAGGTAAGGTTAGGTTATGTGTACTTAGGTGAAGTTAGGTGAGTTTAGGACACCTTAGATGTGGTTAGGTGAGGTTAGGTAATTCTAGGTGTGGTTAGGTATGGTTATGTGAGGTTAGGTGAGGTTAAGTGTCGTTAGGTGAGGTTATATGTCGTTAGGAGAAGTTATCTGAGTACAGGAGAGGTTCGGTGTTGTTAATTGAGATTAGGTGAGCTTCGCTAAGTTTTAGGTAATGTTAGGTAAAGTTAGGTGAGGTTAAGTGAGGTTAAGTGAAGTTAGATAAGATTATGTTTTGTTAGGAGAGGTTAGGTGAGGTTAGGTGTGATTAGGTGTGGTTAAGTGTGGTAAAGTGAGGTTATGTGAGCTTAGGTGTGGTTAGGTGATTAGATGTTAGGTAAGGTAAGGTGTAGATTGAGGTTAAGTGAGTTTATGTGTGCTTAGGGGATGTTGGGTGAGGTTAGGTGAGGTCAGGTGTGATTAGGTAAGGTTAGTTGAGTTTAGCATAGGTTAGGTTATGTTAGGTGAGGATAAGGATGAGGTTAAGTGAGGTTAGGTGTGGTTAGGAGAAGTTAGGTGAGGTTCTGTGAGGTTTAGTAAGGTTAAGTTTTGTTACATAAAATCAGGTATAGCTAGGTGAGGTTAGGTGTGGTAAGGTGAGGTTAGTTGAGGTTAGCTAAGTTTAGGTGAGGTTAGGTGATGTTACTTAAGTTTAGATGAAGTTAGCTGATATTAGGTATGGCTAG
The DNA here is from genome assembly GCF_035594125.1 of Scylla paramamosain. Classification (NCBI taxonomy): domain Eukaryota; kingdom Metazoa; phylum Arthropoda; class Malacostraca; order Decapoda; family Portunidae; genus Scylla; species Scylla paramamosain. Next base: position 2,662,824 of record NC_087198.1, read on the forward strand.
GTAAGATTAGTTTTTATTAAGTGCGGTTAGGTGAAGTTAGATAAGGTTTGGTGAAGCTATATAAGGTTAGGTGCAGTTAAGTAAGGTTATATGAGGTTTGTTTAGGTTAAGTGAGATTACGTGTGTTAGGTGAGGTTATGTGACGTAAGGTGTGACTAGGTGTTGTTAGGAGAGGTTAGGTAAATTTTAGGTGCGATTAAGTGAGGTGAGATTAGGTGAGTTGAAGAGAGGTAAGATGAGGTTAGGTATGTTATATAAGGTTAGGTCCTGTTAGGTGATGTTAGGTGAGGTTATATGTGGTAAGGTGATATTAGGTTACATTATTTGTGCTCACATTAGGTTATGTAACGTGACGTAAGAAGAGGTTAGTTTAGGTTAAGTGAGGTTAAATGTGGTTATATGTTGTTAGGAGAGGTTAGGTGAGGATAGATGATACTATTGTTGGTTAGGTGCGGTTAGTTGATTTAAGTTAAGGTTAGGTGTGGTTAGTTGAGGTTAAGTGAGGTTTGGTGAAATTAAGTGTGTTAGGTGTGGTTAAGTTATGTTTGATGAGGTTAGGAGTGGTTAGGTGAGGTTAGGTGAGGTTACCTATGGGTAGGTATGAATAAGTAATGTTAAATGAGGTTAGTTGAGTTTACCTTTGGTTAGTCGAGGTTACATGCGGTTGGGAGTGGTTATATGGTGAGGTTTGGTGAGGTAAGCTGTGTCTAGGTGAAGTCAAGAGAAGTTATGTAAGGTTACTTATAATTATGTAAGGTTAGGTGCTGTTAGCTAATGTTATGTGAGGTTAGGTGTGCTGAAGTTAGTTTACTAAAGGCTACCTGAGGTTAAGAGAAGGTAGGTGAGGTTAATGATTAGATGTGGTTAGGTGTGGTTAGGAGAGTTTAGGTGAGGTTAGGAGAGATTAAGTGTAGTTTGGTATCTTTAGGTGAGGTTAGGTCAGATTAGCTGTGGTTAGCTGAGATTAAGTGAGGTTGTGTGTTGTTTGGTGGGAATAGATGAGGTTAGGAAAGGTAATATGAGGTTAAGTAAGGTTAGATGAGGTTACCTGTGGTTAGGTGAGGTTATATGGTGTTAGGTGTGTTGTTAGATGAGGTTAGATGAGGTAAGGTGAGGTTAAGTGTAATTAGTTGAGGTTATATGACTTAGGTGAGGTTAGATGAAATTAGGAGAGGTTAGGTGATATTTGGTGTGGTTAGGTGAGGTTATGTAAGGTTAAGTGAGGTTAGCTATGATTAGATGTGGTTAGGTGAGGATCAGTTAGGTTACGTGAGGTTAGGTGAGGCTATGTGTGATTACGTAAAGTTAGGTGAGATTAGCTAAGGTTACTAAAAGTTAGGTAGGATTTAGTGAGGTGTGTTAGAAGAGGTTAGGTAATATTAGGTGTTTTAGGAGAAGTTAGCTGAGGTTAGGTAAGGTTAGAAGATTAGGTGAGGGTTGGTGAGGTTTGATAAGGTCATGTGCGATTAAGTGAGATTAGTAGAAATTAAGGTAAGTTAGGTGAGGCTAAGTGGGAGAAATTAAGGTTAGGTGAAGTTTGGTCAGGTTACGAGATGGTAGGTGAGTTTATCTGAGGTTACATGAGCTTATGTGACGTTAGATGACATAAAGTGTGCTTAGGTGAGGCTAAGTGAGACTATATTTGCCTAGGTGAGGTTATTTGAGGTTAGGTAAGGTCAGGTGAACTTAGGTTAGGTGAGGTAAGGTCAGGTAAGATTATGTGTGGTTAGGTGAGATTAGGTGAGGTTAGGTGAGGTTAGGTTAGGTTAGATTAGTTAGGTTAGGTGAATTTAGGTGTAATTAGATGATAATAGGTGTGCTTAAGTGAAATTAGGTGAGGTTAGGACAAGTTTTGCTTGGTGAAGTTAGATGAGGTTAGGTATGGTTAATTATAGTTAGGTGAGGTTAGGTGTGGTTAGTTGTCGTTATGAGAGGTTACGTGAGGTTAGTTGAGATAATGTGAGGTTATGTGAGGTTAAGTACGGTTATGTAAAGATATGTGAGATTAGGTGAGGTTAGGTAATGTTAGGTGTGGTTCTGATTGATTAGTTAAGGATAGTTGAGTGTTAAGTGAGGTTACATAAGGTTAAGTGATGTTAGGTAAGGTTAGGTAAACTTACATGAGGTTAAGTATTTGATTGTAAGGTTAGGTGAAGTTAGATGATATTAGCTGAGATTAGAGGATGTTATATGATGTTATATGAGGTTACGTTATGAGTGATTAGTATGAGTGATTAGGATATTTGAAGTTAGGTGAAGTTAGTTAAAGTTAGGTGAGGTTAGGTGAGGTTAAGTGAGGTTAGGTGATATTAAGTGCGGTTAGTTGTCAGCAGGTGAGGTTAGGTGAGGTTAAATGTGGTTAGGAGATGTTAGGTATTAATAGGTGAGGTTATGTTAAGTTAGGTATTGTTAGGTGAGATTAGGTGAGGTTAGGTAAGATTGGGTGATGTTTGGTTACTTGGGTGAGGTTACATGAGGTTAGGTAAAGTTAAGAGTGGCTAGGTATGGTTAGGTGTGGTTAGATTATGTTACTTATTTAGGTGAGGTTAGTTGAGGTTAGATGTGCTTGGGTGAGGTTTGGTGAGGTTAGATGAGGATAACTGATGATAAGTGAGTTAAGGTAAGGTAAGTTTAGGTGAGGTTATGTAAGGTTAAGTGTGGTAATGTGAGTTTAATTGAAGTTAGGTGAGATTATGCAAGTTTTAGTGAGGTTAGATATGGTTGTATGAGGTTAGGTTATGTTAGGTGTAGTTAGGTGTTGTTAGGTGAGGTTAGGTGAGGTTGAACGTGGTTAGGTGAGGATAATTGCTGATGATGGGTTGAATTAAGTTAAGGTTAGGTGAGAGTAAAAATAATAATAAGAAGAAGAAGTAGAAGAAAAAAAAAGAAGAAGAAGAATTATAATAATAATAATAATAATAATAATAATAATAATAATAATAATAATAATAATAATAATAATAATAATAATAATAATAATAATAATAAATGGTTTATTATTTAGGCAGTTTACAAACTAAAAATGTACACAGAGGGGTGGAGAAATACTTAACATTAATCCTAAAGCTAGGTCTAATCTAGAAGCGAATTACTATTGATTGATGGCTCGTACCATGGTGGGAATCGCACTGAGTCTGTACCGCTCCATGCGGGGCACCTATAGGGGCGTTATCTTATTGTGGTGTCTGGTGGCACGGACTAAGTGAGGCGCGTCAAGCGGCACTATGTGTCTGAAACTTGGATGATGCAAAGCTCCCCTTCCAAATTTCACCAAAGCCTCTCGGTGCCTGGTGTATAATCTGAACAGACTCAGGGTGGTCAGGGCTTCATCATAGGTTGTGTACCATTGTATAATGAACTATAAAAAAACATTGTATAATGAAACTTTCTGTAGTGGAAGATCGGGAGTAAAGCTGATGAAAACTGCGTCATCATCATCATCATCATCATCATCATAAAATAAGAAAAGCTTCTAAAAAAAAAAAAATATATATATATATATATATATATATATATATATATATATATATATATATATATATATATATATATATATATATATATATATATATATATATATATATATATATATATATATATATATATATATATATATATATATATATATATATATATATATATATATATATATATATATATATATATTCTGTTCTGACCAAAACTCCTTTCTTATTATTTCAGTACATCACCAAATTTAGCAGGCGACTCAACAACAAGTAATTATAACATCCATTGCGACAAATCATTACAACTCTCGTGTCGCATTTGCCACATCCTATACTTGCAAAATTCTAAATTTTGCAATAACCATATGATAATATCTCTCTCTGCAGTGTCAATCTATACAATGCTATCTTTGCAACATTATCCTTTGCAATATAAAATCCCAATGCTGCCACCAGTGTCGTGCTTATACATTGCACGATCTTGCTGCATCCCTAATCTGAGACTGGCTTTTGTGTTTTCTCGGAAACGCTTTTTTTTTTTTTTTTACTTAATTTGTATTATATACATATATTTTCACTCAGGTAATCACATACGATTTCTGACAACAACGATAAACTACAAAAAATTGTTTTGTCTCTCTTAAAAATAAAATTCCATTAAATATTTCAAACACTTCACATTACAGTTCCGATTCAAATCACTTCACATATTTAATTATCAATGACAAATCACACCCTACACAAACCTCGCAACTAACATTCAATGAGGAACACATCCTACACCTACTCAATCCGTCTTTGTCAATATATAACACAACCATTTTATTCTGACTGCATAACGACTGTCTGGCTCTCCTTATAGGTACTGTGACTGGAGGAGGCAGGAGGCACCTGCCGAAACGATAATTACTCCCAATATGGTCTAAAGTGCTGAATCAAGGGGTGCTGTGAACTTATCATTAAACCCCAGCTGTGACCTCACTGAACGTTTTCCTTTGTGTCTCACAACGCAAGGGGGCAGTCACAGTCTGCCCTCTAAAGACAACTATCTTCCTCCACATAAAACTACAAGCACCTAATAACACACACCCTTTACTCAAAATTTCAAAATTATCATGGCGACTCCTACACCAGCCTCAGAGTCCTCATCTAGGGAGGGAAACATAAATGTCTTCAGCTCAGACTGCCCTTCTGAGAACGACCCTAAGAGATTTGACAAACCCCCTCAACTTTTTTTTTCATTAACTTCTGCAACATTGGCGGTCTAAGATCTAATTGTCAATTTGTAGAGCATCACGTCTCCTCTTCTAAACCTCTTCTTGATTTACTCACTGAAACTCAGGTGTCTGAGGCAACGGACAATAGCCCCTCTTCTGTTCCTTCATACATTCTCTATCTTAATTTTTAATCCATAGCTGAATATTGCGCTAATGTGCGCAACGACTTAACCTGCTCTCGTGCCCACGCTCCTGAATCTTCCGAGTTTTACACCATCTGGCTACGACTACAGAGTCACTCTCAAACTAAATTTATCTGTACTGTACACCTCTCACCTAACTCCTTTGACTATAAGAGATTCTTTGACTACTTAACTTCCAAAGTGGAGAAAATTCTGACTCTCTTCCCTTTTGTAGAGATGTCCATTCTTTGAGACTTCAATGTTCACCACCAGCTTTGGCTTTCATCTCCCTTCACTGACCATCCTGGTGAACTAGCCTTGACTTTGCTATCCTCAACTACCTAGAGCAATTGGTGCTACAACCTACTCATACTCCTGTCTTGGAGATAAGCCCAACATTCTTGACCTTTTCCTGACCTCTAATCCTTTTGTTTATGCTGTCATCCTCTCTTTTCCGTTAGGCTCCTCCTATCACAATCTCATTTATGTATCTTGTCCTACCTATCCAGTTACTCCTCAGGATCCCCTTAAATGAAGGACCTGAGGATGTATTTTGCTAATTTTCCTTGGAATGACTACTGCTTCCATGTCAGACACCGTTCTTTGTATGCCGAGAGCATAACAGAGGTGATAGTGTCTGGCATGGAGTCGTACATTCTACAGTCATTTTCTTGACCTAAACCTTCAAAACCTTGATTTAATACAGATTGTTCTCGTGCTATACATGATAGAGAGGTGGCTCACAAAAGGTACTTAAGCCTTCCATCACCAGAATCTCATGCACTTTATGTTTCTGGCCGTAGCCATACCAAGTCTGTTCTGCAACTAGCCAAAAACTCCTTCACTAACAGAAAGTGTCAAAATCTTTCAAGATCTAACTTCTCTCGTGACTTTTGGCATCTAGCCAAAAATATCTCCAATAACTTTACTTTTTCTTATTTTTCCTCCTTTATTTCAATCAGATGCCACCACTGCTATCACATCTATCTCTAAAGCTGAACTCTTCGCTCAAACCTTTCCTAAAAACTCTACCTTGGACGATTAAGTGGTTGTTCCTCCCTCTTCTCCACTCTCTGACGACTTCACGATACCTATTAAAATTCTTCACAATGATGTTCTCCATGTGAGGGTCCGAGGGTTTAGGCCGCTGGCCTAAATCCTCGGAAGGCTTATGGACCTGATGGGGTCCTCCCTATTGTTCTCCGAAAATGTGCCTCTGTTCTTGCGCCTTGCCTAGTGAAACTCAACTCTGTCAACATATACCTTTCCTTCTTGCTGGAAGTTTGCCTATATTTAGCCTGTTCCTGAAAACCTTTCTAATTCCTGAAATTTCCTGCCTATGTAATTTTTTTTTTAATCTAACCCCAATGGGAAGATTCTTAAACATCTATCTCTTCACAATCTTCTATCTGATCGCCAGTATGGGTTCCGTCATGGCCGTTCTACTAGACGAGGTTGAAGCTGTTAAATTTACATTCTTTAGAGAGACGTAGGTTAAGAGGGGACCTGATAGAAGTCTTCAAGTGGTATAAGGGTTATAACAAGGGAGATGTAAGCAAAATTCTTAGGATCAGCAACCAGGGTAGAACAAGAAATAACGGGTTCAAGCTTGAAAAATTTAGGTTTAGGAAGGAGATAGGAAAAAATTGGTTCTCAAATAGAGTGGTAGATGAATGGAACGGACTCAGTAATCATGTAGTTAGTGCTAGGACACTAGAGAGCCTTAAGAGAAGATTAGACAAGTTTATGGATGGGGATACACTTTAAGCACTTTAAACACTTTATTATGTTTGTCATTTTACAGTTGAGTTAAGAACTTAATATAATTTTATAAGAAACAAACAGCCCTTAGCAAGCAACTGCTTTATGGGCAGACAAAAAAAAATATATATATATATATTTATATATTTATATATTAGGACTAATTATAAAAGTAACTTAAAAAAAAAAAAAGAAAGAAGAAGAAGAACATTTAATCCTATATATTAGAGTAATAAAACACTTGTCCATATAATGAAGAATTATCCTTGAGTTTTTACCTTGTGCAATAACAGAAAATCTAAATTTGTACCTATAATAATAATAATATGGGTATATGAAAATATAAATAAGTTGCTAAGTCTAAAGGAACTCCTCATATGAAGCACAAATTACCTTTGTTAATACCTAATAATACTGATTTTGGAAGAAATTGCACAGAACAGAAGATAAAATAGCACTTTAACAAATACATAATAATAATAATAATAATAATAATAATAATAATAATAATAATAATAATAATAATAATAATAACAATAATAATAATAATAATAATAATAATAATAATAATAATAATAATAATAATAATAATAATAATAATAATAAAAAGAAGAAGAAGAAGAAGAAGAAGAAAGATACTGACGCTAATAATACATTGTAAATGCATGAAGAAATTATCAATACTAGGAGAAAGTTGAATAAATAAGATACAAGAAAATATAGTATATTATTAGATATACTTTTCACTATTGCCATTTCACATGAATTATTGACTACTAGGATGATACTAGTACATGAGGGTAATGTCTGGTGAGCTAGCGTATAACATATAACATATAACAAGCGTATAACATGTGTATAACTAATAAGCGTATAACAAAAGACTCTTTAATATTGTTTTGAAGCAAGATAGACTCTTTGATTGTTTTATATCACCTGGTAAATAATTCCAAATCTTAGGTCCTATATACATGGTGGAGTGTTTGAACAGTATTAAATTAGGTCTGGGAATGTAGAGTGAATACTGGTTTCGAGTTTGGTAATTGTGTAAAGGTTGTGTATTGTAGTTACTTAAATTTAATGTTTTGTACATGAATGATGCAATGGAGAGTTGATATAAATCAGCAAGGTTTAGGATATTGAGACTTTTAAATAATGGTTGAGTATGTTCATTAAAATCACTGTTTGTTAATATTCTAATAATTTTCTTATGAAGTATATTAACCTGGGATAGATGACAAGGGTAAGTTTGGGACCAGATAGGATTACAATAGGTAAGGTGTGGGTATATATGAGCATACATTTATTCTGCCCATCTCTCTAACGCAAGAGTTAACCAGTATCCTCAATCATTCATCCCTTTCTTTGGTAAACTCTGGAACTCCCTGCCTGTTTCTGTATTTCCACCTTCCTATGACTTGAATTCCTTCAAGAGGGAGGTTTCAAAACACTTATTCATCAATTTTTGATTACTGCTTTGACCCTTTTATGGGACTGGCATTTCAGTGGGCATCTTTTTTTTTTTATTAAATTTTCGTTGCCCTTGGCCAGTGTCCTTCTTGCATTAAAAAAAAAAAAAAAAAAAAAAAAAAAAAAATATATATATATATATATATATATATATATATATATATATATATATATATATATATATATATATATATATATATATATATATATATATATATATATATATAAAAGATGATTGCGGTAATAATTTTGACATTCTAAAAAAAAAAAAATGAAAATAACTAAAAATAAATGAGGTTATGGATGAAAAATAGCATTACACAAGAAAGAAGCAGACGAAAACAACACAAAATATGAAAAATTATCAATGAAAACAACACAAGAAGAGGAGTAATGTGGAAAGAAATAGCAATAACAGGAAAGTTATCAACGAGAAGTGCACAAAATATGAAAGTTACTGATTAAATTAGTGCAAAAGGAGAAAATTTTTGAACGGAAATAACCCGCACAGTAAAGATATATAAAACAATATCACCAACCAACTATGGGAAAAAAAAAAAAAAAAGCGTCCAGAATACTTGGTCTTTGGAAGGAAAGTAGCCCAAAACAGTAAAATTATAGAAAAAAAAAAATCGTCTAAAGCATTAACATCATGGATTAAACCCTGGCAAAATGTTTAGTCTATTGAGAAATAATTGCGAAATCATGAAAAGAAACAGTCTAGAATAATGAGGTTCTGGAAAGTAACCCAAACCTGCTTCGTTAAAAGATACCTGTTAAATAATCTCTAAAAAAAAAAAAAAAACATGAAAATAAAGTAAAAAAAATATTTTCTTTTCTTTTCATTTCGTGTACGTAGTACTGTAATATTTTCTTTCATTTTTCATATTTCTCACTTTTTTTCTTTTTTTTTTATTAACATTATTGGTTTCATGCATTTTTATGACGTGTGTGTGTGTGTGTGTGTGTGTGTGTGTGTGTGTGTGTGTGTGTGTGTGTGTGTGTGTGTGTGTGTGTGTGTGTGTGTGTGTGTGTGTGTGTGTGTGTGTGTGTGTGTGTGTGTGTGTGTGTGTGTGTGTGTGCATACAGAATAGCGTGTCCATTTCTTTTTTTTTTTTTCATCATCCACACATTTTGCTACATACTCGTATTTCTACATACTTTTATTTATTTATTTATTTATTTATTTATTTATTTATTTTTTACAGCTGCTGGAAACATCTACATACAATTATTTTATTGTTTAACACTACGAACATTAAATCTTTGCATTACCTTCCTTTGGATTCCTCTTAATACCAACAAACTATTTTTTTAAGCCTGAGAAACACCTGTTTCTACAGGTACTCTTCTCTTAACACATTTCAAAACACCTGCATACTTTTCGGCTTTCTTTTTCTTAGCTTTAACATCACTTCATTCACTCATAGCACGAACCAAACTCTTTTTCCACCTCAAACACGTTTATACCTATTATATTTCGCTGATGTATTCACAACAGGCACTTTAAGCTTACTTGAAAGTACCTTCGAGACCTTTGGGAATATAGCTAATTCCATTTCCATTTACAGCGCTCAATATTACAAGGCATCTTTTTATTTTTTTCAGTATTTTTCTCTAATGTGTGCTTTCCCTTTCGGCCAGGGCAGTCTTGAGCCACTAATGATCTGTAAACTGTCACCAATCGTCCCTTGTGTGCTCTGCTGAGGCTCAAAGTACAAAGGGAGGCAAAGAAAGGGAAGGGAACGGTATCTTCATGCACTCACGATTCATCTCCTCTTGCCTTCTAGGAAGCGTGCAGCTTTCATTTATTTTATTTGAGTCTGCGCGAATATCTGACCGTTTTCTTACACACTCGTTTTTCTTTTATCGCTTTGGTTCTTTGCAAGAGTTCTGTTTGCTCGCTTTTATGAACTCCTACGTCAATATTCCTCAACTTTCCTCCATAATTCTGACTCCAAGAAGCAGTCTGGGGATGAATTAACTGATACTATACAGTAAATGAGTAATTTTAAAAGACATATCTGATCACGTTCCCCGAGAGAAAACGAGAACAGAGGAAGCATTGCGTCACGGAGTGGGGAAGAGAGCGGGAGCGCGCAACAAGTCTCCGTTTAAACCTTTTTCGTCACTCTTGTTGCCTTAAGGATACAGGAGAGGGATAACCAATACTTCATTACGTAGACTCTTAATTAACACTGTCACCGTAACATGCCGTGAGGTATAAAGGGTTTTCCTCAGTAACACTTAGTAAAGCTGGTATCCTTCAATGACATTTTACGTGGGAAGAATTAATTACTTGAATATAATATTTTTGTAGTACTTTAATTAACTTCTCAAGGTACGAGAAGGTTGTCTGAAGGGTTAATTAACTACTGCTAATCATGTAGTTAATGATCTCACTGCCATCAACTACTTCTTTAGCTTTCACAAAACGACCATCAACTGCTTCGCTAGAGAGAGAGAGAGAGAGAGAGAGAGAGAGAGAGAGAGAGAGAGAGAGAATTATAAGAAGTAAAAAGGATTGTTTTGACGGAAAGTGAAGAAAAGTGAGGTGAGGAAGAAAACTTGATGAAGAAGATAATTGCTTTCTGCTACCTAGTGAAGAAGAGGAGGAGGAGGAGGAGGAAGAGGAGTAATAAAAGAGAGGAAAGATGAGGAATAAAGAGGAAGAGATGGGCGATGAAGTATAAATGAAGACGGGAAGAAATGAAGGCAGGAAGAGAACAGAAAAGAGGGAAAAGGGAAGGGAAGAAGAATTTTCAGGAAGAGGTGAAAAAAAATAAATAAATAAAATAGTGGCCGAAGGAAAAATTAAGATAGAGGAAATGAGGGGAGAAAGTATGGAAAGATGAGGAATAGAGATTAAAAGATGAAATAAAGAAATAGTAGGAAAAATATGGATGGAGGGAGAGGTGGAAAGAGTGTAGAGAATATAAGAAGAATGTGATGGGAGAGAATAAAAGAGAAATATGTGGGAGAGAAGAAGCAGGTCATTCCCTCACTTCTTACTTGTAGGATTAGTAATTGATAAAGGTAAACCACAAGTATAAAGTCATCAACGGGTGTACTGTAGCTGAGTTACCTCCCTCTTACCGGTAGAGGTGTTGGGATTAATCAACATGTCATGCATATAAGATAAGATAAGATAAGATAATTTATTCGTCAAGTTGTAATACAAAATGTAATACAAATGAAATTAATTTTGGCTTAAGAGCTCCCTAGTAGTTGCTTATACATAACATTAAAAAGTAAATAAAATCAGTAAAACAATAAAACAATAAAACATTAAGAAAGGAGTCATTACATGGGCTATCGTATACATGCAATATCGGGCTATTTCTGCCCTCATCATGAACCATCACATACAGTAACCATGAATACTTAAATCTAAAAATTATAGTGATGATAGATGATTGAAAAGGAGAATGCTTTTAGGTACAAATGACTTCCTATATCTGTCAGTACGCTGCATGGGCAGAGCCAACCTTCTACCAGATTTTAGATATGTGTAACAGTTATGTAGCGGATGAGTGATATCTCTCATTATCCTGTCCACTTGTTTCATTGTACCTGTCTGATAGAGCTTATCTAATGATATGGTCTGTGCACCTAATTTTCCTGCCTTCTTAACAATCCTTCCCAGCTTATTTTTTATCTTTACAGGTAAGCTTTCCATAACAGGCAGTGACCGAAAAGTTTAGGACTTGTTCCAACAATGATTTGTAGAATAGACTAATGATCACTTTATCTACATGTAAGTTGCGCAAAATACGTACAAAGTGTAGTCTTTGGTTACATTTCCTTGACACCATATCTGTATTGACACTGCCCTTCAACTGGTCATCGATCATAAAGCCCAGATACTTATACTGGTTTACTCTTTCTACGTTTTCTTCTCTAATTATTAATAGGTCTGGTACATGTTTATTTTTAGTTCTGAAATCAAATATCATCTGCTTAGTTTTCTTTACATTGAGCTCCAAAAAATTTTGTTTACTCCAATCAACAATTTTTTTTTTTTTAACCTGAGTTAAATAGCCTTCATAATTATCATTTACAATTTTTCCTAAGATAACTGTATCATCAGCATATTTCACAATAGTACAGTCATCAATTCCACTTCTTACAAGGTAAAAAGAACAGGGGACAACACACAACCTTGTGGGGCTCCTGTGTTAGTTAATATCACATCAGACTTAACATTGTTTATATTGGTATACTGGGTTCTCTGGGATAAAAAGCTAAAAATCCATTTTAAGATATTTCTATTTACACCCATTTCTAGCATTTTATTGAGCAGAATATGAGGTTGCATTGTATTAGGAGGAGGCAGTAGACACCTGCCGAAATGATAATTACTCCCAGTGAGGTCTAAAGCACTGTTCAGGGGGTGCTGTGAACTTATCATTAAACCCAGCTGTGACCTCACTGAACGTTTCCCTTTGTGTCTCACAACACAAGGGGGTAGTCACAGCCTGCCCTCTAAAGACAACTCTCTTCCTCCACACAAAACTACAAGCACCTAATAACACACACACCCTTCACTCAAAAAATTTTAAAATCATGGCGACTCCTACACCAGCCTCGGAGTCCCCATCTGGGGAGGGGACCATAAATGTCCCCAGGTCGGACTGCCTTTCCGTCGACGACCCTAAGTGTCTTGACACCCCCCTCAACTTTTTCTTCATTAACTTCTGCAACATTCGCGGTCTAAGATCTAATTTTCAATCTGTAGAACACCACCTCTCCTCTTCTAAACCTCATTTTCTTTTCCTCACTGAAACTCAGGTGTCTGAGGCAACTGACAGTAGCCCCTTTTCTGTTCCTTCCTACTTTCTCTATCCTCATTTTCGATCCAAAGCTGGATGCTGCGTTTATGTGCGCAATGACTTAACCTGCTCTCGTGCCCACGCTCTTGAATCTTCCGAGTTTTCCACCATCTGGCTACGACTACAGAGTCATTCTCATACTAAATTTATCTGTGCTGTATACCTCTCTCCTAACTCCTCTGACTATAAGAAATTCTTTGACTACTTAACTTCCAAAGTGGAGCACATTCTGACCCTCTTCCCTTTTGCAGAGATCTCCATTCTTGAAGACTTCAATGTTCACCACCAGCTTTGGCTTTCCTCTCCCTTCACTGACCATCCTGGTGAACTAGCCTACAACTTTGCTATCCTCCATGACCTAGAGCAATTGGTGCAACACCCTACTCGTATTCCAGACCGTCTTGGAGATACGCCCAACATTCTTGACCTTTTCCTGACCTCTAATCCTTCTGCTTATGCTGTCACCCTTTCTTCTCCGTTGGGCTCCTCCGATCACAATCTCATATCTTTATCTTGTCCTATCACTCCAATCCCTCCTCAGGATCCCCCTAAGCGAAGGTGCCTCTGGCGTTTTGCCTCTGCTAGTTGGGGGGACCTGAGGCGGTATTTTGCTGATTTTCCTTGGAATGACTACTGCTTCCGTGTCAGAGACCCGTCTTTGTGTGCTGAGCGCATAACAGAGGTGATAGTGTCTGGCATGGAGGCGTACATTCCTCACTCTTTTTCTCGTCCTAAACCTTCTAAACCTTGGTTTAACACAGCTTGTTCTCGTGCTATACATGATAGAGAGGTGGCCCACAAAAGGTACTTAAGCCTTCCTTCACCAGAATCTCATGCACTTTATATTTCTGCCCGGAACCATGCCAAGTCTGTTCTCCAACTAGCCAAAAACTTCTTCATTAACAGAAAATGTCAAAACCTTTCAAGATCTAACTCCCCTCGTGATTTCTGGCATCTAGCCAAAAATATCTCCAATAACTTTGCTTCTTCTTCTTTCCCTCCTCTACTTCAACCAGATGGCACCACTGCTATCACATCTATTTCTAAAGCTGAACTCTTTGCTCAAACCTTTGCTAAAAACTCTACTTTGGACGATTCTGGGCTTGTTCCTCCCTCTCCTCCACCCTCTGACTACTTCATGCCTCGTATTAAAATTCTTCGTAATGATGTTTTCCATGCCCTCGCTGGCCTAAACCCTTAGAAGGCTTATGGACCTGATGGGGTTTCTCCTATTGTTCTCCGAAACTGTGCCTCCGTGCTTGCACCTTGCCTAGTCAAACTCTTTCAGCTCTGTCTGTCAACATCTACCTTTCCTTCTTGCTGGAAGTTTGCCTACATTCAACCTGTTCCTAAAAAGGGTGACCGCTCTAATCCCTCAAACTACCGTCCTATTGCTTTAATTTCCTGCTTATCTAAAGTTTTTGAATCTATCCTCAACAGGAAGATTCTTAAACATCTATCACTTCACAACCTTCTATCTGATCGCCAGTATGGGTTCCGTCAAGGCCGCTCTACTGGTGATCTTCTGGCTTTCCTTACTGAGTCTTGGTCATCCTCTTTTAGAGACTTTGGTGAAACTTTTGCTGTTGCCTTGGACATATCAAAAGCCTTTGATAGAGTCTGGCACAAAGCTTTGATTTCCAAACTACCCTCCTACGGTTTCTATCCTTCTCTCTGTAACTTCATCTCAAGTTTCCTTTCTGACCGTTCTATTGCTGCTGTGGTAGACGGTCACTGTTCTTCTCCTAAATCTATTAACAGTGGTGTTCCTCAGGGTTCTGTCCTGTCACCCACTCTCTTCTTATTATTCATTAATGATCTTCTAAACCAAACTTCTTGTCCTATCCACTCCTATGCTGATGATACCACCCTGCACTTTTCCACGTCTTTTCATAGACGTCCAACCCTTCAGGAAGTAAACATATCACGCAGGGAAGCCACAGAACGCCTGACTTCTGATCTTTCTAAAATTTCTGATTGGGGCAGAGCAAACTTGGTATTGTTCAATGCCTCAAAAACTCAATTCCTCCATCTATCAACTCGACACAATCTTCCAGACAACTATCCCCTCTTCTTCAATGACACTCAACTGTCCCCCTCTTCTACACTGAACATCTTCGGTCTGTCCTTTACTTATAATCTGAACTGGAAACTTCACATCTCATCTCTAGCTAAAACAGCTTCTATGAAGTTAGGTGTTCTGAGACGTCTCCGCCAGTTTTTCTCACCCCCCCAGCTGTTAACTCTGTACAAGGGCCTTATCCGTCCATGTATGGAGTATGCTTCACATGTCTGGGGGGGTTCCACTCATACTGCTGTTCTAGACAGGGTGGAATCAAAAGCTTTTCGTCTCATCAACTCCTCTCCTCTAACTGACTGTCTTCAGCCTCTCTCTCACAGCCGCGATGTTGCATCTCTAGCTGTCTTCTACCGCTATTTTCATGCTAACTGCTCTTCTGATCTTGCTAACTGCATGCCTCCCCTCCTTCCGCGGCCTCGCTGCACAAGACTTTCTTCTTTCTCTCACTCCTATTCTGTCCACCTCTCTAACGCAAGAGTTAACCAGTATTCTCAATCATTCATCCCTTTCTCTGGTAAACTCTGGAACTCCTTGCCTGCTTCTGTATTTCCACCTTCCTATGACTTGAATTCCTTCAAGAGGGAGGTTTCAAGACACTCATCCACCAATTTTTGACCACTGCTTTGACCCTTTTAGGGACTGGCATTTCAGTGGGCATTTTTTTTTATTAGATTTTTGTTGCCCTTGGCCAGTATCCTTCCTACATAAAAAAAAAAAAAAAAAAAAAAAAATTAAATGCTGAACTAAAATCAATAAACAGTGCTCTAATTTGTGATTTGGGCTTATCTAAATGTTTGTTAACATCATTCAATAATGTAAGTGTCGCATCCTGTACACTCTTATTATTACAATAAGCAAACTGCATAGGGTCTTTTATATTATTAGTTTTTTTTTTTTTTCACAGATGTAATTTTTCAATACACTTTCTAAACATTTCATATTAGATGTTAATACTACAGGTCTAAAATCTTTTGGATCTTTTGGACAGTTAATTTTTGCAATAGGTTTTACTTCAGATTCCTTACATTTATAAGGTACCACTCCCTGATCTACTGAATCCTGAAATAATGTTGTCAGTACGGGTGTCAGTTATTTTGCACAATGTTTAAGTACCATAGCAGGCATTCCATCTGGCCCTGTAGCTTTACCTGCCCGTATATTCTGCAGGGACTTCTGCACGTCTTCTTGCCTAATTATTATTCTTTCATCATTATGAGATTGAATTTCTGTCATTACCTCATTACACGCATCACTGAAATCATGGCTTTCAAATCTCGCAAAGAACGCGTTCATTTCGTTTACATATGTGTTGATATTTTCTGGTTGAGGCACACTCTGTTTCTTCTTGTGCCCACACAGGGTTTTAAGTCCCCTCCAAGCGTCTTTTACTCTATTTGTCTTAAACAAGCCTTCAACTTTTTTTTTGTATATTCTTTTAGAATCAGATGTTTTCTTATCTATGTTTCTTTGCAATATTCTTCTTTCAGCATCACTTCTATTACGCTCGAGTCTGTGTTTTTCATTTAGCATAGATTTTAGCTCTGTATTAATTCATGGTTTATTGTTTGGGTATATCTTTATTTTCTTGGTAGGTACGATCATATCAAAGCAGAAGTGGAAATAACCATCGAAAATATCTAAGTTGGTGTTGATGTCAATTCCGTTTTCTATCAGGGCAGACCAGTCTGTACACTCAAAACAAGCTTGTAGTTGTTGCCTGTTATTATCATCCCATTTTCTAATTTCTATTTTTTCTTTCGGTTTAACTCTTTTCAGTAGCTGTTTATATGTAGGAACACAATATAGCATGTTATGGTTTCCATTTCCAATGTTAGGTCGTTTAAAAACTTTGTATCCATCCTTAATGTTACAATACATCTTATCTAGTGTAACGTTGCCTCTTGTGAAACAATGCACTGTTTGGTAGTATGTAGGGACTTTTCCTTGAAAATCGCAATGATTAAAATCACCTAAAACAATTATTGCGCTGTTCGAGTTTTCGTTTTCACAGTTTGTAACACAGTTTTCTAGTGTATCAGCTGCTATAGATTCATCCGCATCCGGGGGTATATACACAAATACTACATTTATCTTGCTAAGTTCACGTGGTAGGTAAAAGGGTCGACAGGTAAACGCTAAATACTCGATGTTGTTGTCACAATAGCTTTCCTTAACTTTAATTTGTGAACACCATCTGTCATTTACATAAGCAGCAACGCCACCCCCTCGGTTCTTATCAACACCTCTCCTGTCAGACCGCACCAACACAAACCCATCAATAGTCACTGTGCTGTCCGCATCCCGATCTTGTAACCAGGTTTCCGTGAGGGCGATTACTGCACTGTCTCTATATTCTCGGATAAACTTACAGTTGGTGCACAACTCATCCATTTTATTTCTAATTGAGCGTATATTACCAAAGGTGATGGCTGGCAGTGGGGTTCTCATGCCACGTCTCCTCATTCTCACTCGTACACCGCTGCGCCGTCCTCTTCTCCCCTTGCGGTGCTTTCTTGTCGTTGCATTTTCAGAGTATTTCTTCTCATTGTGACTTGCCTGTAGTTCTTGTAGTCTTCTTACGTCATTAATGAACTCAGCAGGTAGAGGTGAGTCCAGGGAGGGTCGCAAGTCGAGCAGGGAAGCACTGTCGTACTGCATGTTTACGTTTGAGGCTGCAGTCACCATCATAACACACAGAATTACACCACACAGCACGTGTATTTTCCGGTTTCACGGTTTCAGAGTTGCTCTAGAGGCATTCATGGTTACCGTAGAGCAGCCCCAAGAGTGCAGACTTGCCAAAAATGTTGAAAAAAAAAAGAGGTAAAAAGTCGGGAGCTCCAGCGCCGGGACAGCCGTCGAGCAGCGACACCACACATAAAATTGCTTAAGTGTGGAATAATTCATTTATACCTGAGGAACAGACACGTGTCAAATCATAGGAACAGTACACTCAAAAAAAAAAAAACGAAAAAAATAAGGAAAATTATGAAAACCCTTGCCAAAAAAAAAAATAAATAAAAAAAAAAAATAAATAAATAAATTCCTTACCAGTAAAATAAGACAGGTTATTAAATACTAGTTATCACAAGTGTAAATACAGGTAATCTCTCTGACCTGTAACCTTAGTGAGGTCATCTGTCACGTTGAAGTTCACCACCAGTATGAGGAGGTCTCCTCAGGTCACCTGATCACCGCTTACTGTCATTATTATTATTATTATTATTATGAATCATCGTCATCGTTGTCGTTATCATGAAAGGTTTACACTATTGTTATTATTATGAATAGTAGTATTCGTAGTATTCGTAGTATTCGTAGTATTCGTAGTATTCGTAGTATTCGTAGTAGTAGTAGTAGTAGTAGTAGTAGTAGTAGTAGTAGTAGTAGTAGTAGTAGTAGTAGTAGCATCAGTATTAGTAGTAGTAAAAGTATTAGTAACTTTGTTATCATTGTTATTAGTAATCATTGTCATCATTGTCAATATGATAAAAAAAATATGTTATTATTATTATTATTATTATTATTATTATTATTATTATTATTATTATTTCTATTATTATTATTATTATTTTTATTATTATTATTATTATTATTATTATTACCACCACTACTATTACTACCATCGCGAGAGGTGACGCGGGTAAATCCCTGATTGGTGGCAGATCAAAGTGTCGGTGGTGGTGGCTGGGCGGGTGAGGAGCCACCTTTAGCACCGATCGTCATTAGGCACCGAGTTGTTTGGTGGTGGAAATTAGCACAGTGGGTCCTTCTTCTCTTACCTCTTCCATGTCACCACTCAGAACAAGTTAATTTTAAACGAGGACTCCGAGAAGAAAAGAAAAAAAAGCTTGATTCCAACTTGTCGCACGCACCATTCTGGGGTATTTATCACTATTTTATCAGTGACCTGTCTGTCTGTCTGTCTGTCTGTATGTATGTATGTGTGTATGTATATATGTATGTATGTATATACCGTATGTCTCTGTCTCTCTGTCTCAGCTTTATTGTTTGGTCGTACGTGTGTGTGTGTGTGTGTGTGTGTGTGTGTGTGTGTGTGTGTGTCTTACCCTCTCCCCCTTCTCTCTCTTTCTCTCTCTCTCTCTCTCTCTCTCTCTCTCTCTCTCTCTCTCTCTCTCTCTCTCTCTCTCCCTATCGTGGACCAAGCTGCCACGTGTGCTGCCTTGCAAAATATATCGGGAAGGAAGAAATTGGGACTAATACAGACGCGACGTAGGGAGAGAGAGAATTTAATCACGAATAGCAGGAATAACACAAGTTGGCTGAGCAGAGGAAAGTAATGGTTGGGTTGGCGGGAATCGTGAAGTCAGAGAAAGAAAATGAACTGAATGGAAATCTCTTAAAAGTGTTACGTGTATGAGGAATGATGGAATGGTGAAGGTTGTGAGTAATAGTGTAATGATCACTTGATTTAGTGGGTGTGTAGGTAAAAAAAATATTATCGAGGTAGTGATGGAATGATGGAGATGTTTATGATTGTGATGGCAGAGGAATGGTAGACTGATAGATGTTTGCAGGTTGTGAAAGGAACTGTGAAATGTTCATGTAATTTGCAGGATATGCAAGTAAAAGAATAGATGAGGTAGTGATGGAGTGATTGTGTTGATGATGATGATGATGATGAGGAACATAAGCAAGAATTATCACTGTATTCTTCCACAGTGATGGTGGTGGTGGTTGTGGTGAGGAAGAGAGGTGAGAATTATTATTAATCTCCCTCTGTGACGGTGTTGGTGGTAGTGGTTGTGGTGGTGGTGGTGGTGGTAGTGTTCGTGAGGAATATAGGCAAGAATCACTGCTATTTTTCCCTATGATGGTGGTGATTGTGATGATCATGAGGAAGATCAATGAGTCACTATCATCCTCCCATACAACTCTACTAGGAGGCAAAGAAATTTAAGAACATTTTCCGCTCTCCTCAGGCTACCTTTGTGTTTCAGTCTGGATAGATGATGGTAAGGAAGATTTTTTGTTACGTAAGAGGTACACTGGCCAAGGACAACAAAAACTGCGAGGGAAAAAAAAAAAAATAAAAATCAGGAATCACTATCATTATCTTTTATTATTTCAGTAGAGGACGAAGGATTCTAAGAAAGTTCTCTACCTCCCTTCTTTGGTTTCCTATCTACTTCATTCCACCGCAAGATGGACCGATGATAATAGGGAAGATAATTAAGAAACACTATCATTATCTTCTTTTTTTTTTTTTTTTTTTTTTTTTATGTAGGAAGGATACTGGCCAAGGGCAACAAAAATCTAATAAAAAAAAATGCCCACTGAAATGCCAGTCCCTTAAAAGGGTCAAAGCAGTGGTCAAAAATTGGTGGATAAGTGTCTTGAAACCTCCCTCTTGAAGGAATTCAAGTCATAGGAAGGTGGAAATACAGAAGCAGGCAAGAAGTTCCAGAGTTTACCAGAGAAAGGGATGAATGATTGAGAATACTGGTTAACTCTTGCGTTAGAGAGGTGGACAGAATAGGAGTGAGAGAAAGAAGAAAGTCTTGTGCAGCGAGGCCGCGGAAGGAGGGGAGGCATGCAGTTAGCAAGATCAGAAGAGCAGTTAGCATGAAAATAGCGGTAGAAGACAGCTAGAGATGCAACATTGCGGCGGTGAGAGAGAGGCTGAAGACAGTCAGTTAGAGGAGAGGAGTTGATGAGACGAAAAGCTTTTGATTCCACCCTGTCTAGAAGAGCAGTATGAGTGGAACCCCCCCAGACATGTGAAGCATACTCCATACATGGACGGATAAGGCCCTTGTACAGAGTTAGCAGCTGGGGAGGTGAGAAAAACTGGCGGAGACGTCTCAGAACACCTAACTTCATAGAAGCTGTTTTAGCTAGAGATGAGATGTGAAGTTTCCAGTTCAGATTATAAGTAAAGGACAGACCGAGGATGTTCAGTGTAGAAGAGGGGGACAGTTGAGTGTCATTGAAGAAGAGGGGATAGTTGTCTGGAAGATTGTGTCGAGTTGATAGATGGAGGAATTGAGTTTTTGAGGCATTGAACAATACCAAGTTTGCTCTGCCCCAATCAGAAATTTTAGAAAGATCAGAAGTCAGGCGTTCTGTGGCTTCCCTGCGTGATATGTTTACCTCCTGAAGGGTTGGACGTCTATGAAAAGACGTGGAAAAGTGCAGGGTGGTATCATCAGCATAGGAGTGGATAGGACAAGAAGTTTGGTTTAGAAGATCATTAATGAATAATAAGAAGAGAGTGGGTGACAGGACAGAACCCTGAGGAACACCACTGTTAATAGATTTAGGAGAAGAACAGTGACCGTCTACCACAGCAGCAATAGAACGGTCAGAAAGGAAACTTGAGATGAAGTTACAGAGAGAAGGATAGAAACCGTAGGAGGGTAGTTTGGAAATCAAAGCTTTGTGCCAGACTCTATCAAAGGCTTTTGATATGTCCAAGGCAACAGCAAAAGTTTCACCAAAGTCTCTAAAAGAGGATGACCAAGACTCAGTAAGGAAAGCCAGAAGATCACCAGTAGAGCGGCCTTGACGGAACCCATACTGGCGATCAGATAGAAGGTTGTGAAGTGATAGATGTTTAAGAATCTTCCTGTTGAGGATAGATTCAAAAACTTTAGATAAGCAGGAAATTAAAGCAATAGGACGGTAGTTTGAGGGATTAGAGCGGTCACCCTTTTTAGGAACAGGTTGAATGTAGGCAAACTTCCAGCAAGAAGGAAAGGTAGATGTTGACAGACAGAGCTGAAAGAGTTTGACTAGGCAAGGTGCAAGCACGGAGGCACAGTTTCGGAGAACAATAGGAGGGACCCCATCAGGTCCATAAGCCTTCCGAGGGTTTAGGCCAGCGAGGGCATGGAAAACATCATTACGAAGAATTTTAATACGAGGCATGAAGTAGTCAGAGGGTGGAGGAGAGGGAGGAACAAGCCCAGAATCGTCCAAGGTAGAGTTTTTAGCAAAGGTTTGAGCAAAGAGTTCAGCTTTAGAAATAGATGTGATAGCAGTGGTGCCATCTGGTTGAAGTAGAGGAGGGAAAGAAGAAGAAGCAAAGTTATTGGAGATATTTTTGGCTAGATGCCAGAAATCACGAGGGGAGTTAGATCTTGAAAGGTTTTGACATTTTCTGTTAATGAAGGAGTTTTTGGCTAGTTGGAGAACAGACTTGGCATGGTTCCGGGCAGAAATATAAAGTGCATGAGATTCTGGTGAAGGAAGGCTTAAGTACCTTTTGTGGGCCACCTCTCTATCATGTATAGCACGAGAACAAGCTGTGTTAAACCAAGGTTTAGAAGGTTTAGGACGAGAAAAAGAGTGAGGAATGTACGCCTCCATGCCAGACACTATCACCTCTGTTATGCGCTCAGCACACAAAGACGGGTCTCTGACACGGAAGCAGTAGTCATTCCAAGGAAAATCAGCAAAATACCGCCTCAGGTCCCCCCAACTAGCAGAGGCAAAACGCCAGAGGCACCTTCGCTTAGGGGGATCCTGAGGAGGGATTGGAGTGATAGGACAAGATAAAGATATGAGATTGTGATCGGAGGAGCCCAACGGAGAAGAAAGGGTGACAGCATAAGCAGAAGGATTAGAGGTCAGGAAAAGGTCAAGAATGTTGGGCGTATCTCCAAGACGGTCAGGAATACGAGTAGGGTGTTGCACCAATTGCTCTAGGTCATGGAGGATAGCAAAGTTGTAGGCTAGTTCACCAGGATGGTCAGTGAAGGGAGAGGAAAGCCAAAGCTGGTGGTGAACATTGAAGTCTCCAAGAATGGAGATCTCTGCAAAAGGGAAGAGGGTCAGAATGTGCTCCACTTTGGAAGTTAAGTAGTCAAAGAATTTCTTATAGTCAGAGGAGTTAGGAGAGAGGTATACAGCACAGATAAATTTAGTATGAGAATGACTCTGTAGTCGTAGCCAGATGGTGGAAAACTCGGAAGATTCAAGAGCGTGGGCACGAGAGCAGGTTAAGTCATTGCGCACATAAACGCAGCATCCAGCTTTGGATCGAAAATGAGGATAGAGAAAGTAGGAGGGAACAGAAAAGGGGCTACTGTCAGTTGCCTCAGACACCTGAGTTTCAGTGAGGAAAAGAAGATGAGGTTTAGAAGAGGAGAGGTGGTGTTCTACAGATTGAAAATTAGATCTTAGACCGCGAATGTTGCAGAAGTTAATGAAGAAAAAGTTGAGGGGGGTGTCAAGACACTTAGGGTCGTCGACGGAAAGGCAGTCCGACCTGGGGACATTTATGGTCCCCTCCCCAGATGGGGACTCCGAGGCTGGTGTAGGAGTCGCCATGATTTTAAATTTTTTTGAGTGAAGGGTGTGTGTGTTATTAGGTGCTTGTAGTTTTGTGTAGAGGAAGAGAGTTGTCTTTAGAGGGCAGGCTGTGACTACCCCCTTGTGTTGTGAGACACAAAGGGAAACGTTCAGTGAGGTCACAGCTGGGTTTAATGATAAGTTCACAGCACCCCCTGAACAGTGCTTTAGACCTCACTGGGAGTAATTATCGTTTCGGCAGGTGTCTACTGCCTCTGTGATGCCACTAAAGGATAAACTGAATCTAAGGATATTTTCCTCTCCTTTTCATTGGTTATCGTCTACTTCAGTGCACACCGCCACCGAGAGATAACAGGAACATAAATAATAACTGAAAAAAAATTATAAAGATATCTAAGAACATCTATTATCTACTCATTTTTTTTTTTTATTTATTTATTTTTGTTATTTACTTTAGTCCATACCAAACAACATCATAGATAACAAGAACATTAAAATTTAGTAAAAACAATGACTTCTTCTCCGGTGCACACTAAGCAACACTGCACATAACAAGAACACAAGAAACAATTAGAGAAAGAAAAACAACATTCTTGACAGAGAACAAAGACGAAAACAATGATTCACTTATCCACAAAATTCGTCGGATTTGAACTTCAAAAACACGCTGATTAGAGGCAGAAGAAAACAATATATATATATATATATATATATATATATATATATATATATATATATATATATATATATATATATATATATATATATATATATATATATATATATATATATATATATATAACTTGAAGTGACTTATGATAACTTAATGAGCAAATTAAAGGGAATTGGAGTGAATAGAGAGAAAGAGAGAGGAAGAGTCAGAGAAAGAGAGAGAGAGAGAGAGAGAGAGAGAGAGAGAGAGAGAGAGAGAGAGAGAGAGAGAGAGAGAGAGAGAGAGAGAGAGAGAGAGAATGTGAGGGTGTAATTAATCTTTTGTCCTTCTCTCTCACTTCCTTTGTCATTATGGTTTGTATCACTGTCACTTGCTGTTGATTTATGTAAGTGGCGATCGTTCTCAGAGCTCCGTGTCTTCCAGTGGCTCTCTATTATTCATAAGTCTTCATCTGGGAGGAGATGTGGAGTGTCGGTTTGATTGCTTGCTTGTCTCAGTGGTTGTTGGGGCTGGTGATGGTTGTGGTGGTGGTGGTAGCGGTAGTGGTCGTGCAGCCTCTGGTGTTTAGGGAGGTGTATCAGACCTATGTCATCTTTGGGGCACAAGGGGAACAGACTGTTAAGCTCGTGCTCCGATAAGCGTCTCTTCAGGTGTTTGTGCTTCTGCTGGAGGAACTTCCGCGTCAAGCTTTGATAAGTTTCATTCGCGACAGACAAGTATTTTCTCAACATGTTTTTGCACAAACAGGACCGTGGCAGGGAAAGGGCGACTCCTGTCTTTGCATTGTAGCCACAGTCTGTAAAAACTGCAACACGGGAGTCATGTCTGAGTAACTTTGCGGCTCCCCTCTATTTTCCCGCTGTGCCTTTGCGAGGACAAGTTCATTCAGGTACTGGAGGCGGTGGATGGGGAACTGGTCCAAGAACCTGACAATCTTGACTAAGAGTCGCCGTTTCTTACGTCGCCTGAGCTTGAAAGATTTCTTCACACGACACTTTGTGCTTACGCGACAAACTGTAAAGAAGGGTCTCTTTCTCTGCCATGAGGAAGTCGTTAAGGGAGGTCTTCTGCCGCATGAAAGACTGCCACACTGCAGTGTCCTGTGTTTCAAGGCGCTGGCCTAGGAACCGCTTGATGGCCTGGGCACGCCGCCACACCTTGAATATCGCGAAATTCCTTCGGCAAGCTGTTTTCATGAAATAGCGGCGAATGTTTCTGGTGACATTCTTTTCCATAAACTGTTCAAGAAT
Organism: Scylla paramamosain; assembly: GCF_035594125.1. Taxonomy (NCBI): domain Eukaryota; kingdom Metazoa; phylum Arthropoda; class Malacostraca; order Decapoda; family Portunidae; genus Scylla; species Scylla paramamosain. The sequence continues at coordinate 2,688,033 of NC_087198.1, forward strand.
TTCTTCCTTCTCTTGAATGGAATGTGTTGAAAGATTGACTTTGGGGAACAAAGGAACTCATCAGCAGTGGAATTCTTGACTGTAAATTCTTTCTTTGAGTGGGCAGACAGAGACCATTTCTGCATCTACAGAGTGCGGCTCACATCCTGACATCGCCTCCACGCCGCCTTCTCGTCCCCCTCCTCTTCGCTACCGTCACTGAATTCGCCGGCCAGTCTGTTAAGCAGCCTGAAGTCCACCTCCTTCTCTGGTGATGTCTGGCTTTTCTTTGCTATATTCTCATCACTGGCACCACTGTACTCACCGTCTTCACTCTGACTGTACTCCTCGCCATCTGAGGGATACTCAGTGGGACTCAAGCGGGCCTCACTCTCAGCGTCACTGTCGTCCTTCTCATCCCAGGAAGCGCCATCCGTTTCACACTCATCATCCTTCACGTCTGAGAGGTGGCAGTGCATTCTCTCGTTGTCGGGAACTCAAGGCTGGCGAGTGATTTGTCGCCAGGGATGTAATACTCGTCATCGTCGTTTTCTTCGCTGCTTGAGTTACCGTCTTGGCCCTCCACCCCAGGCACGCTCCCTTCCAAGCGGTCATTCTGGTGGGTGAGAGTTTGTGGGAGTCTGAGCGCGTGATCCACCGTCACCTTGCTACTGTAAATCGCTTCCTTGGTGTTCAGCAGAGACTGTAGGGCCTGTGCGTGAAGCGTGACAGCGCTGCTGGAAAACCTCTTCAACATCTTTATCTCTTGAATTGCCATCTTCCTTTTACGGTTTTCATGTTCATTATCTGACCGTTTCTCTTAATTTTTTTTTTATGAACTTTGTCAGATTCTTCGCCTTTGCTTTCATTGACGCTTCCTACTTCACTCTTTTTTGTTGGTATTTCCCTTTTTATGTTTTTATTTATTTTTTTTTTGTCGTAATTTGCTGTTTCATCCTGTCGTGTATTTTTTTTTCGTTCGAGTCACTTAAGTTACTCTCTCTCTCTCTCTCTCTCTCTCTCTCTCTCTCTCTCTCTCTCTCTCTCTCTCTCTCTCTCTCTCTCTCTCTCTGTCTCTCTCTCTCTCTCTCTCTCTCTCTCTCTCTCTCTCTCTCTCTCTCTCTCTGTCTCTCTCTCTCTCTCTCTCTCTCTCTCTCTCTCTCTCTCTCTCTCTCTCTCTGTCTCTGTCTCTCTCTCTCTCTCTCTCTCTCTCTCTCTCTCTCTCTCTCTCTCTCTCTCTCTCTCTCTCTCTCTCTCTCTCTCTCTCTCTCTCTCTCTCAAACACTTTTTCCTGAATAATCTATATGTTAACTTTCCTTTTTGTTATGAATAATATTGGATTTTCTTTCCTCTCCTGGATAGACAGACAGAGATAGATAGATACATAGATAGATACGTTAAGCTGACCTGACTTAACCAATGTCTAGGACGGCTAGGATACAAATCATGATAGTTAGGAAAAAAATATTTTTAAGTAGACGTTGGAGAGAGAGAGAGAGAGAGAGAGAGAGAGAGAGAGAGAGAGAGAGAGAGAGAGAGAGAGAGAGAGAGAGAGAGAGAGAGAGAGAGAGAGAGAGAGAGAGAGAGAGAGAGAGAGAGAGAGAGAGATATTGGATGAATAATTTGAATACACAAAATGAAGAAACAGGAGGTGTGGTGGTCCATTAACCAAGCACCGCCACACGCGCCAACCAGTGCCCGCGTGGTGACGAGCGTTGCACAAATCATGATTCATAAATGGCTGCCCCCATCTAAAAAGCTTATAGTTAGCCACACTTTGAGCAGGTACTCCATACACAGACACACATACACTCTCTCTCTCTCTCTCTCTCTCTCTCTCTGGATTCGCCGCTAGAGGGCCTTGTAAACAAGCCACGGTGTACGTCCTCCTGATTTTCTTGGAGTTTTGCGAGGGATCCAGCAAGCCTGCGCCTACCATATCACACAGTCACCTGTAGTAAGACCCTGTCGTCGCATTTTTGGCAGTTGGGACTTCTAGTGTTTGGACTTTGGCTGTAGATTGGATGTTGAATCACGTCGGGCGGGGGAGGGGGGGGCGTTCCCTGCACGGGCAGCTCCTCGTCTGCGCATGCGTAGTGCTTCCAGAGTGACGGTGTCATGACGTCGTTCTGCGTCACTGCTTGTGTCCAGCGTTCCCCGAGCCCTGTTTAAGTGAGCAATGGAATACAACGGCCCTGTCACTCACTCTCTCCTCGAGGACGACCTCGACCTTAGTGATGAGGGTGAGTGGCCTTCAATGCCACAAAAGGATTAGCGGAGCTCGGCGGCAGCCACGAGTGAGGCTGGAGTTACCCTCCCCGACGACGAAGCTTCAAGTCTTGTCAACCAATCTTCATCGGCTAAACGTCTTCTCAACAGTTCGTCTGACAGCAACGATGCCTCATCTCTGCCTGCTCCCAAGGCGGCTAAGCAGGGAATAGCTTCTGTTCCCCATGACGTCCCTTCTGCCACTTCGTCGGTCGCCTCTCCCTCCTCTGCGCCATGCATCTCGCCTCTGCCCTCACAGCCTGCGCCAGTTCCTCCAGCCTTTGCTCCACGGGATGATTACGTAAAGCTCCTCTTCCGAGGCTCTCCATCGGTGGAGACCAAGGTACGTTGGCTCTCTGAAGTCAACAAGGGCTTCAGTCTGGATCGGAGCCTTGCTGAAGTAAAGATGTCCGCTGTAACGTCTCTGTTCGTCTACATCTCCAGAAGTCGTACGGACATTATTGACAGTGTGACAAAAGGGGAAAATCTGTCCTTGTTCCTTGATATGCAGGACTCACCTCAAAGGTCTCGAAAATTCCCTACCTACCTACTGACTCGTTATCCTGTCTGTGTTGAGCCTTCCTTGGCCATGGCTTTGTCTGGGGTGTACAAAGCGAAGCGTTTCATTCAGGACGGTGAACCCATCAATCGCATCGTCATCACCTGGAGCCTTCCTGAACCCCCGCCACCTTTTATTACTTTTGACTTTCTTCCCAGCCTCCCGCCATGCGAAGTACGCAGGATGAAGGATGAGCAGCCCTGGTGCTTTAGATGCTGGGGACTCGGCCACATCTCGCGCTACTGTTCCCATCCTGAGAAGTGCGCCTGGTGCTCTGGCCAGCATCACTCCCTCGCCTGCCCTCACCGGACCCAGCCTCCCTTTACTGGCCCCGCACCAGTCTCACAGGAGTCTGAGTCAACGGTGCAGGGATCAGACACACCTACAGCAGATACCTCGAAGTGGAAATGCCCTCGCTGCCGTCAGCCAGGTGTCAACGTCTGGCATGGGTGTTTAAGGCGCCCCGCCACCTCCGCCGCGCCTTCCACCTCGGCTCCGCCTTCCGCCCCACAGTCTGCTCAGCGCGCGTCCGTTCCTCCCCAGGCCTCCTCCCCGCCGGTGACGGACGCTAGTTTGGTGGCTCCTGAGGTTGCTTCACTTAAGGCTGCTGTGGAATCGATGACGTCTCAATGCTCCTCGTATGCTGCTCGGTTCGAGGCCATTGAACGCAGAATGGAGGGATTTCCCAGCCAGCAGGCTGAAATGAACACCAAGGTTTCTGCTATGATGGACGCACTCCGAGCACTTACCGTCACCGTCACTACCCTCGCTGGCAGGGTCGACTCCTTCGCCACACACCTCGAGCGGGTTACTGCTCTGCCTCCAGCATCCTTGTCCTCCTGCAGTGCGCCGCAGAGAGTTGGCCACGCCTCCCATTCGTCTTCCTCTGGTCGCGCCAAGCTAAAGAGTAATAATAGATAGCCAGCCACAGCTTCACGTCCTCTCCTGGAATGCCTGCGGCCTCACTCATTGCCTTAAACAATCTGCCCTCAAGAGTTACGTGCAGCAGCATCATCCTGATATTATTTTAAATCAAGAGGCTTTTGTTGGCCATCCTGTGGCACAAAGGGGTGCGCCGCCTTCGCTTCGTGCCTACATTCCCTACGTTCATCATGCTCGGAACGGTCTCATCACCTACGTTCACTCTGCTGTACGGCACAGGCTGCTCCGGTGCTCCCCACATGATGACACGACCTTCCAACTGTTTGAGGTGGCAGCAGGCGCTGGTACGATTTGGCTGTGCAATGTCTATGTGGCTCCAGGCCGGATAGACACTGTTGTTCTCCCCACTCCAAGTGTTCAAGGCACCATTTACATGGGTGACTTTAACGCCCGGCATCCTGCGCTGGGTGACATCTCTCCAACACCAAATCGCAACGGGACACGCCTAGAGGAATGGCTGCATCGTTACCGGCTAACACGATGGGATACTGGCGGTGCCACGCACTCAAGTGGAGGCACTCTTGACTACATCTTGACTCAGGGCCTGGTGACATCCAATGTCACGTGCTCCTCTGTGCCCACACTGTTTTCTGACCATCTTGCCCTCGCCCTCCATTACTCTCTCCCAGCCGCTCCTCCCCACCTCCACCGTCGCATCCGCATTACCATTCCTCCTAAGTACTGCCCAACGTATGTCTCCTACATGTCATCCGCCATTCCTACGTTTCCTATGACCTCTCCTGAAGACTTGTACTCCTCCATTGTCACCTCAACACACTCCTTTTATGACCACTATGTTCGCAAGCTGCACGTCAAGCGTCGTCTGCGAGCTCCAGCCTGGACACAGGATCACCGTATTACCATGGCAGAGAGAAAGGCGAGGGAGGATGGCCTTTCCATCCAAACTCACCCCTCCCCGGAGAATCTGCGGAGGTATCAGTTGTCCAGGAACAAGCTCGTGGCCCTCCAGCAATGTGTCCTCACCGAGTCTTGGCGCCAGTTTACCAACAGCATCAACCACCGGACAAGTGTGAGCTCCATGTGGCATCTCATTAATACAGTTGTGAGGAGGAAGAAACCCAGCGCTCTTCATCATAGTCCAGCTCAGTACGCTCAAGATCTTCTTAATGGCTGGTGTGAGCAGTCACGTGCACAAAACCTTCCCCACCACATTCGTGATGCTCTCGACTCTAATGACACTCTCCGCACCCTTCGTCTGATGGGTGCTTTGCTGCAACCAGACGAAGAGGATGACAGGCCCATCACTGAAAGTGAACTTAGTCGTGCCCTCTCTCGGAGCAAGGCATCAGCCCCAGGGGAAGACGGCATCACCTACTCTGTTCTCAGGCTCCTTCAGAAAGTTTCTGGCAATCCTCTTCTCCGGCTGTATAACGTCTGCTTTCGACAGAGATGTGTGCCGCGCGCCTGGACCTCCAGTATCATCATACCGATTCCAAAGCCCGGCACGGACAAGTTCAGGCCTATATCACTTACATCCTGCTTTAGCAAGGTGATGGAGCGCGTCCTCCTCAATCGGCTGCTGTTTCGGCTTGAGAGCAAGTTATCTCCCAGACTCTACGGCTTCCTTCCTCAACGTAGTACGCACCATTGCCTCGTGGAGTTGTACGCTCGCCTCACCCCAACTAGTGTTGTCGCTTTCATAGACCTGAAGAGCGCTTTCGATGTTGCCAACAGGGATGTCATTCTCGACCAGCTCGTGGACTTCGGAGTTACGGGCAACCTCCTGGGGTGGGTGCGGGAGTACTTGCGTAACAGAACCTCCCGTGTTTTTTCAAGGGTGCGAGCAGTACAGTTCAGAAGTTCGAGCTTGGCACTCTTCAAGGTGGCGTTCTTAGCCCATTCCTTTTTAATATCTTGATGCACCGTATGCTTTCCTTACTTCCTGACGTCCCTGGCATCACAGTCACCTGTTATGCAGATGACATTTGCATCCACGCGCACACACCAGCAGTCCTACAGCATTTCCTCCACTCGTTCTCTATCTCGTCCTCTTTGTGTGGCCTCATCATTTCCCCAGAAAAAAGCCGTATTTTTACTCTTCGGAACCCGAGATCCCTCCCAGCCTTTACCGTGGGGCACAGTGTCATCCCTGTGTGCACACAGTATGTCTACCTTGGTGCGCCAGTGAGAATTCTTTCATCCACGCCCGCTCGTCAGCGAGTTCATCCTGTGGTTCGTGATCTCCTGACTCGGCTGCAGTTACGCCTGACTCCTCTTCGGTGGCTCCTTAATAACGCTACTGGTGTCTCCATCCCCGTGGCCAGGACGATTTACACGGACTACATTCGATCAGTCGTTGACTATCTCTCCCCTGCGCTTGTGCAGCTGCCCAAATCTACACTGGAGCCTCTGGAAAAATTCCAGAACACAGTCATGAGACTCATCTTAGGCTGTCCCATGTCCACCAGGATAGTCAACATGCTGCATGAGCTTGACCTCTCGCCACTAATTGAAAGGATCCATGCAAATGTCACCTATTTCACCGTCAAGTGCCTCCACTTCCCCCATCTCTCCTGTCACTATTCGCAAGTCATTAGGACCTTCCTTCAGCCTCATCCCCGCCTGCCTCGGCTGCAGGCCGGTGGCCGTGCTCTCATCAAAACTGTCTGCTCTCAGCTGCAACGTTTGGACATCAGTGTTCCTGTGGCTGACATTTTCCCTCCACCTCCACCCTGGATGCTGCCACTCCCGATGGTCCACTTCACTCCCACCTACAAGGCTCACCCTCCCGTCCTGCAGAAACAACTATCCCTGGACGCCATAGCATCGGTCTCGGCTACCATCGTCACGCCACACCACCTCTACACGGATGGGTCTGTGCAGGCGGACGGCACAGCAGGGTGTGCAGTTTACTCTCCTGACGCGGCACCTCCAGCAGTGGGCTGGGTTGGACGTCGGCTGCCGGCTCAGTCCAGCTCCACCTTTTGTGAGTTGCACGGCATCCTAGATGCTGTGAGTCTCCTCTGTGAAAGACGCCTCAACGGTGTCGTCATATGCGACTCCCAGGCAGCCCTTCATGCCCTTTCTTCGCCAAACCCAGTCTGTCGTCATCTGGTTAACAGGATCCTGACGGCCCTGGCCTTGGCTCATGACCGATTGTTGGTCATTAGGTTTCTTTGGGTCCCCTCCCATGTCTCGCTAGCTTACAACGACACAGTGGATCGCCTGGCTAAAGCTGCTTGTGGCCTGCCTGCCTGCGACGCTGGCCCTGCCCCCTCCCTCCGGTGCCTCAGGACCAGGATCCGAGCAGCCTCCCTACTCTCTACGGCCGACAGGACTGCCGACCAGAGGGCGGCCAGTGTTACTATTCAGCACTATGATGCCTTTCGTCACCATCGCTTCAAGTATCGCCGCCGGGGGCTATGGGTGAGGAGGCATAATGTGGTGTCGGCGCGGCTGCGGCTCGGCTACCGCCCACTGTGGCAGGTGGCTGGCTTGGGAGACGAGCCTCACTACACCTCCTGTCCCCTGTGCCACTCTCCCAACTCGAATCACTTGCGCCACTACTGCCTGGACTGTCCTGCTGTGGGAGACCTGCTCCCGCGCGAACAGCCTCTCCTCGCCGTGTGCCAACACCTGCTGCAAGGCGACCATCTAGACCTCATGTTAGCCCAACACCCACAGTTTGGCGGCTGTTAGCAGTGTCTTTCATTTTACCACCCCTCAACTATTTATGTCACCTTTGACCTTTAGCATTCATAGTTTTTTCACTGTTGTACTATTCTTTTATTTTGGTGTTTATTTTTATTTGTTTTTTATTTTATTTTATTTTTTTATTTTTTTTATTTTTTATATTTTTTTTTTATTTATTTATTTTTATTAATTCTTATTTTATTCTATTATGTTTATTTATTTCCTGTTTTCTTTATTTATCTACCTATTTCTTTGTTTAATTTCCTTGTTTATTATATTTATTTTATTATATAATTTTCTTTCTATATTGATTTTCCATATCATATTATTATTATTATTATTGTTATTATTATTATTATTATTATTATTATTATTATTATTATTATTATTATTATTTATTATTTTATTATTTTTTTATTTATTTATTTTCTGTCGTTACTGTTCTAACTTCACTTGTTTTGGTTATTGTTATTGTTCTTGTTATTGTTCTTGTTCTTGTAATTGTTATTATTGTTCTTATTGTTCTACTACTGTTCTTCTGTAAACTTATGTTTTTTAATCGTATGTATAGTCTGACGCCTGCCTTGTGCGCAATAAATTTATCAAACAACAACTCTCTCTCTCTCTCTCTCTCTCTCTCTCTCTCTCTCTCTCTCTCTCATTTGCTCCATGTTTGTGGTGTTCAGCAGATACATTTGACGAGCGCTTCTTGTCCTGGTGCACATCAACCGCCACTGAAATGTTCACCGTCATGCGATCACAAGTTTCCTGCCGCCGAGTGTGGGGATGGCGGGATGGTGGATGGGGATGGGGATGAGGGGATTATAATACCTGGGGGCTGTTCGCATGGCCTGCTGTTATTCAAAGTTAATATGAAGTGCTTCAATTGATTATAATGCAGTGTGTGTGTGTGTGTGTGTGTGTGTGTGTGTGTGTGTGTGTGTGTGTGTGTGTGTGTGTGTGTGTGTGTGCGTGTGTGTGTATGTGTGCAACATATATTTTTTAAAGTTTTGCAAAGTTTCAATGTTCGTTTTCTTCTACTATATTCCCTCGCAAAAATGACTAACAAATAATTCAGAAATCACCACAAGACAACTCGTGACGCGACGCTCTGATTAATAATAATAATAATAATAATAATAATAATAATAATAATAATAATAATAAATCAAATTAACTAAAGACGGAGGACGAGAACTTGACTGGATCGAAGCGTATAAAGCCTCGAAGACTCGGATGAAGCAATGCCAAGTGTACTGCCTCCCTCAGTTGTTCTCTGGACGTGTCAAGATTATCATATCAGATTATTTAAATGCAACTCGTGCAGATCATGCGAAATTTTCTACCTTTTCTTAGGCAGTTATATTCACATCGGGCAAAATTAAGCTGCATAATGTGAACATCAGGCATTTTTTTGCCTAATGTTGACAATTTGCAGGTTCCAGTTCGTTACACCAATATTTTCCTGTGTGGAAACCTGCCATCTTGCATCTCAGCAGTGTTTAAGGGGTCTCTGAATACCTTTTCCCTTCTGTGGCCACTGTCATGTGCTAATGCCACTTATATTTCCTTATCTCAATCTCCTTCGCTCCTCAGGCCACTGTCATATGGTAATGTCACTTGTATTTCCATATCTCACTCTCCTTCTTCCCTTCTCAAGCCACTGTCAAGTTTTAATACCACGTGTATTTCCATATATAGACCCCTTCTTACCTTCTCAGGCCACAATCATGTGCTAATGTTACCATTACTTTCACATTTCAGTGTACTACTTCTTGTGACCTCTGGCTTCGTTGGTGTTTATGTTGCAGGTTGTGTACTGGAGAAAAGGCGCTCATAGGTCCGGGTTACGAAACCTTATGGGGCTTAAAAAGTTGTTAACATCTCAGCGACCTAAGAAGTTCATAAGTATTCAGTGAATCACTCTTATAATAGATACGAATTTCTGAGGAACTTAAGAAATTGGTAACTCTTTCTTGAATCCAGCCCCAGGTGGAGTGGCTCAGTGTCGGCGCCATTCTGCATGCACAGTGGAATTAGCGAGGGATCCGTGCTGACCCCGCACCTGTTCAGCCTATGCGAGGACCAACTCAACGTAATGCTGAACACTCTCGTGTGGGCTGTCATATTGCAAATGAGGCACCAAATAATTTTTCATGTGCGGATGACCTAACCTTGGTTTACCCGAGTGCAGCGGCGCTAAATGGCTTGCTGCGAATCTGCGAGGAATTTGCTAGTAATCACTACATTAAATTTAGCACGGCTAAATCCGCATAAATGTCTATTCCACTTAAGCGCGCGCCGCCGCTGGCACCTCCGGTCATGTGTCTGGGCGCACCAAGCTGGAATACGTGCGAGCGTTGTCATGCCTGGCCACATCATCACAGCTGATTGCATGGTGATGAGCACATTAGGAAGGATACAAGGAATCTTGGTGCACGTAGGGATGTCCTCGTGAGAAATTTCAAATTTCGTAATAACGATATTAAACGCCAGTTGTTCAGCAGTTATTGTTATTATATTTATTGTAACTCATTGTGGAAACATTTCAAAATGGCGACGATGCAACGCTTGCGCGTAACGTGTAATAACACTCTACGAAGACTCACGGACCACCTGCCATTCTGTTGTGCCTTTATATTGTGCGTGGCGGGGGGCGTCAATTCCTTCCCGGAGGTGCGACGGGCGGCGGCGTACAGCGCCGTGCGTAGGGTGGGGCGCTCCACTAATGTGATGGTGTGCACTATCCACTCGGGCACACGGCGGCAGTGGGCGACACAACTGTACCCGCACTGGTCAGTGTTTGTGGTTCACCGCACGTTCATCTTGGTTCACTACTACACATCTTTGGTGTTCGCTTTGCATGCACTTGTTACGAGTCTTTCTTCTGAACTGCTCTTATTGTTTTATGGCTTCATTCCTTTGACTCCTTTGACTTTACTAAAGTCCAGGTATAAGATATCATAGCTATCACCATTATCTACTGCCTCGTACACTTTACTGTAAAATCTTAACAAGTTTGTCAGGCAAGACTTCCCCTTCATGAAGCCATGCTGTGACTGATTTATCTTAGTACTCTTTGTGAGTTATCTTTGTGCGCCAAAGCAGGACGGTGCTGTGTCCTTGTCAGACTACCTCTGGATACTATTGTTATAACACCCTTGGCACCTTAGGAACTTCCACAAAACGTTGCCAAATGCCATCATAGCCTCGCACTGAATCCCGAGAAGCAAAGTGTCGGTAGTTTAAAAAGTTACGCATGTAGAAAAACAAATTTGATGATAGAAGGAATAAGGTGGCAGGTTCGTGAAGCGTGGCATACTGTTAGAGAGAGAGGGAGAGAGAGAGAGAGAGAGAGAGAGAGAGAGAGAGAGAGAGAGAGAGAGAGAGAGAGAGAGAGAGAGAGAGAGAGAGAGAGAGAGAGAGAGAGAGAGAGAGAGAGAGAGCGAGAGAGAGTGAGTGAGTGAGTGAGTGAGTGAGTGAGTGAGTGAGTGAGTGAGTGAGTGAGTGAGTGAGTGAGTGAGTGTGTACAGCGTGGTATTTCAGAAAAACGCCACCAGAAATAATCAATGTATTATAGAAGCCCAAATAATGATAACGAATTTGATGCTTTTAAATAAGTAAACAAATAAATAAATAAATAACGAAGATTACGATGCGGGTGACGAAGATGACGATGCGATTCCACGATAACGATGCGATTCCACGATCATGATACGAGTTTCCACGATAACGATGCGATTCCACGATATTGATATGAGTTTCCACAGTGACGATGCGATTTCACGATAGCGATACGATTCCACGATAGCGATACGATTCCACGATAGCGATACGATTCCACGATAGCGATACGATTCCACGATAACGATACGATTCCACGATAACGAAAAGATTCCACGATAACGAAAAGATTCCACGATAATGATACGATTCCACGATAATGATACGATTCCACGATAATGATACGAGTTTCCATGATAACGATAAGATTCCACGGTAACGAAAAGATTCCACGATAATGATACGAGTTTCACGATTACGATGCGATTCCACGATAACGATGCGATTCCACGATAATGACACGAGTTTCCACGATAATGGTACGAGTTTCCATGATAACGATACGGTTCCACGAAAACGATGCGAGTTTCCACGATAACGATGCGATTCCACGAAGACGATTCGAGTTTCCACGATAACAATGTGATTCCACGATAACGATGCGATTCTATGATAACGATGCGAGTTTCCATGATAACAATACGATTCCACGATAATGATGCGATTCTACGATAACGATGCGAGTTTCCACGATAACGATGCGATTCCACGATAACGATGCGAGTTTCCACGATAACGATGCGATTCCACGATAACGATGCGAGTTTCCACGATAACGATGCGGGCGCCGCGAAAGCTATAGGAAATTGTCTACCTACCTACATAGGTATCAGGACGAACTCTTCCTCCCCAAGGGTCCACTCCAGTCCCTGGGTGTAAGGGCAGTGACGTTGAAACCTTGCCGCACCTTACACAGGTCGCCATGAGCAATGACCCACCACACACCACTCCCCAACCACTGTCATGACGTGAGCCTTTTCTCCCTTAAGGGACCCCTCGTGCTGCCAGTGTCTGGTGCATGGTGCATGGCGTGCCCTCGTTCATGGCGACTTGTTCAGCCCGGCGTCATCATAATCAAAGGACCCGTACACGCCCTCCACCAGACTCTATGGAAAGAACCCTTACTCCCCATAAGGACTCCCCCCTCCGGGCAACATCTGGTGAATGGCAGACATTGATCTCTTGCTTCTGGCGACCCCTTGCCTAGTGCCAGGCGCTGCAAGTGGACGACTACTATTGAAACTTAAGGCCGCAAAGGAAAAGAAGGACCTGCTGCCAGTTCTCTGCCTTGGGCCCCAGGCCGGACCCGACAGCCACCTTCTCCCCACGTCACGGCCTTTAACGAATTCTGGCCAAAAGTTCTCAAACGTCATTTAAATTTTTATCTGAATATAAAATCGTCGATGGTAAATGAAAAATGGTTTTGGCTTGACAGTGTGCAAGAGAGGGCTGATCAATGAAACAAGATGAGGCAGCTTTGCTCCGGAGTATTTGAGTGTACCTTGTGTGTTTGCTGCCCGTGAATATGCGCATATTCGTGTGTGACTAAACAGTAATCCAATGGTGTGCCTGCTTAATGGAGAACTTTACAAGATTAAATACATTTCTGGATGAGTGGACGTTTTGCATGCTTTGTACACGAACTGTCATCTGTAGGCCTACTTTTTTTTATTTTTATTTTTTTGATAGCTGCTATTTATGCTCTTTAAAAAATAAGAAATAGATCCTCAGAGTTTTTTTTTTTCTTTCACTGATTTTTTTTTTTTTTTTCGAAATGCAAACTTTTGAGTGTAGCCAGCTTGTTTCAGTTGTGTGAGTGTTTGGTGTAGTGTTTGGACCAACATAATGTGATGGTTGACAGTTAAATCATGGTGATTTAAACGCTTTAAATTATAATATGCTGGTCCTTCGTGACAATGAACAACATAATTTTCCATAACCTCTCTTTGAATGATGAGTTGCAGTGTTCCAGTGTTTCACGATTTGTTGTGTGTGCGTCACAATAACGCCAATCTCCACCTTTCTTCACTCCCAATATCCAGGAACCATCAACTCGACGTCCATGGTTTGGGTTGTTTTCCACCTCAACCTCGCTGTCATTTGATTCTGGTACATGATCTTGCCGTATTTTACCTCTCTTGTATTTTTGGTTTCCCGCGAACCGCGCTTCGTCAATTTGCACTGGCTCTTCTTTAATGCTTACCATTTTTCCACGAGTGTTATAAACAACTTGTGAGCAAACCACATGACACACATCAAACCAATCACAGGTTGCTGCGTCACCTCTGCCTGTCAATTCAGGCACCGAAACATGAGATAGCTTGAATAACAAAAAATAATAAATAAATAAATAAACACACACTTAAAGCTTGCAAACTACTGTTAAATGTAATTGCTTTCGTCTCGTCTCTGATCTCGTAAAACTGTTTAGCTAACATGTGAAGGGTTCTTTATATATTCACATGTCAATAAGCAGGTAAAATCACGGCAGGGAGCGCAGGTCGGCTATGGAGACTGATGTCTGTGTCTGTGCCGGAATGAAGTGTGCTGTTGCTACATGTAGCACCTTGTTGAGTCGGGACCGGAGTTTCGACACTCGAACAGACATTCCACTCGTGCTTCAGGCTTCCTAACCAAACATTCCCTCCAAAACAAGACAAGTGTTTTCCTCGTCTCTTGATAATAAAAGGAAAAGTATAACTTTTCTTGTACATACATCACAATACAAAGTGTAGGTCGCATGCCAAAGTAGCTTCATGACACGTAGATCGCATACCAAAGTAGCACCGGTTTAGGTTGGGTTAGGTTTAGGTCATAACACGATTGCAACTTTGCATGGGAGTCACACTGAGAGTAGGTGCACATCACTCTTAAACATGCTGTGGTTCAGGCCAGGTGAGGTCAGCTGAGATAAGGCCTAGGAGAGGTCAATAACTGTATGGGAATCACAATGAGAGTTTTACCGAGAATATCCCGCGGCTAGTTTCGGAGCTACAGCCGTCCGTCATCACAGACGAGCACATACGCACACACACACACACACACACTAAACACACACACACACACACACACACACACACACACACACACACACACACACACACTAAACACACACAAATACACACACACACACACACACACACTAAACACATACTAAACACACACACACACACACACACACACACACACACACACACACACACACACACACACACACACAAACACACACACACACACACACACACACACACACTAAACACACACACACACACACACACACACACACACACACACACACACACACACACACACACACTAAACACACACTAAACACACACACACACACACACACACACACACACACACACACACACACACACACACACACACACACACTAAACACACACACACACACACACACACTAAACACACACACACACTAAACACACACACTCCATAAGCCTCGGAAGGCTTATGGACCTGATGGGGTCCCTCCTATTGTTCTCCGAAACTGTGCCTCCGTGCTTGCACCTTGCCTAGTCAAACTCTTTCAGCTCTGTCTGTCAACATCTACTTTTCCTTCTTGCTGGAAGTTTGCCTACATTCAACCTGTTCCTAAAAAGGGTGACCGTTCTAATCCCTCAAACTACCGTCCTATTGCTTTAATTTCCTGCCTACCTAAAGTTTTTGAATCAATCCTCAACAGGAAGATTCTTAAACATCTATCACTTCACAACCTTCTATCTGATCGCCAGTATGGGTTCCGTCAAGGCCGCTCTACTGGTGATCTTCTGGCTTTCCTTACTGAGTCTTGGTCATCCTCTTTTAGAGATTTTGGTGAAACTTTTGCTGTTGCCTTGGACATATGAAAAGCTTTTGATAGAGTCTGGCACAAAGCTTTGATTTACAAACTACCCTCCTACGGTTTCTATCCTTCTCTCTGTAACTTCATCTCAAGTTTCCTTTCTGACCGTTCTATTGCTGTTGTGGTAGACGGTCACTGTTCTTCTCCTAAATCTATTAACAGTGGTGTTCCTCAGGGTTCTGTCCTGTCAACCAACCCTCTTCTTATTATTCATTAATGATCTTCTAAACCAAACTTCTTGTCCTATCCACTCCTACGCTGATGATACCACCCTGCATTTTTCCACGTCTTTTCATAGACGTCCAACCCTTCAGGAGGTAAACATATCACGCAGGGAAGCCACAAAACGCCTGACTTCTGATCTTTCTAAAATTTCTGATTGGGGCAGAGCAAACTTGGTATTGTTCAATGCCTCAAAAACTCAATTCCTCCATCTATCAACTCGACACAACCTTCCAGACAACTATCCCCTCTTCTTCAATGACACTCAACTGTCCCCCTCTTCTACACTGAACATCCTCGGTCTGTCCTTTACTTATAATCTGAACTGGAAACTTCACATCTCATCTCTAGCTAAAACAGCTTCTATGAAGTTAGGTGTTCTGAGACGTCTCCGCCAATTTTTCTCCCCCCCCCCAGCTGCTAACTCTGTACTAGGGCCTTATCCGTCCATGTATGGAGTATGCTTCAAATGTCTGGGGGGGTTCCACTCATGCTGCTCTTCTAGACAGGGTGGAATCAAAAGCTTTTCGTCTCATCAACTCCTCTCCTCTAACTGACTGTCTTCAGCCTCTCTCTCACCGCCGCAATGTTGCATATCTAGCTGTCTTTTACCGCTATTTTCATGCTAACTGCTCTTCTGATCTTGCTAACTGCATGCCTCCCCTCCTTCCGTGGCCTCGCTGCACAAGACTTTCTTCTTTCTCTCACTCCTATTCTGTCCACCTCTCTAACGCAAGAGTTAACCAGTATTCTCAATCATTCATCCCTTTCTCTGGTAAAGTCTGGAACTCCCTGCCTGCTTCTGTATTTCCACCTTCCTATGACTTGAATTCCTTCAAGAAGGAGGTTTCAAGATTTTTTTGACCACTGCTTTGACCCTTTTATGGGACTGGCATTTCAGTGGGCATTTTTTTTATTAGATTTGTGTTGCCCTTGGCCAGTATCCTTCCTACATAAAAAAAAAAAAACACACACACACACACACTAAACACACACACACACACACACACACACACACACACACACACACACACACACACACACACACACACACACACACACAATAAATACACACACACACACACACACACACACACACACACACACACACACACACACACACACACACACACACACACACTGTAAGAATCCTAATTTCCGTGGCTGATAAAAAGATAAATAAATATATTAATACTCGCAATCATCTATACTTTATCAATTCGTTCCCTTCTCAGTTAACGCAATGGGCAAATCTGTCAGCGGCTCGTGTCTCGGAGACCAGCCACTCGCCCACCAAATACTTGTGGCTGTCCAGTCATTCTAAAAATTATGAGAACCCAGAACCAAAAGGATAGGGCAGTTTGTGGCTTGTGTTTCCTATCACCCCAACTCAAGAAATTGACGATTTGTGTGTGTGTGTGTGTGTGTGTGTGTGTGTGTGTGTGTGTGTGTGTGTGTGTGTGTGTGCCCCTCGTCCTCGTCCTCGTGGTGTAGGTGTTCCCAGTCCTGTCATTCCATGTTTTCTCTCTCCGTGTCGTGCTGGTCTCTGTTACATATGTATTTCCTCCCGCGACCTTAAATCGCTCGTGTCTTCGAAGCTGAAGCTGTGGCCGTAATTTAACTTTTAGCCAATTAGTGAGCCTCTTAGTGAGTCAGCAGTTAGTCAGCAGATTAGCGAGTTTGCTCCTTGACTAAGTAATGAATACTTAACGATCATCTTTGTCGATTCTCTTACAACTTTTATTCATAAAAAGTATATAAAGTATAAAAAATTATATTACGTAAAGGTTTACAAATATACTCGAATTTAACAAGTAAACATTAGTGAACTCTAACATTACAAATATATTTTAGTAATAAATTCATTTCCTTCCTTGTCACTCACACTTGTAGATTATTATTATTATTTATGTATTGTTTTTTTTTTAGCGTCACCTCTTGACCAATACGTTACCTCGGGTTGGGAAAGAGTTCTTGTATATTGTCGTAATCATATTAAAAGTTATTACATTCTTAGCGGGTCTAAGATGAAACTCTATGCTGAAGACATTAAATCAGTCTCATATCTTGCAAATGCATTCTTAACAACCTTTGCTTCTTGGCCGATACATGACCTTGTGTTAGGGAAGAGTTCTACTTGTATATTTTCGCAATCATGCTGGAAATCAATACATTGTTACCGAGTCTGAGATGCAAGTCTGTGCTGCGAACATTAAATCAATCTTCTTTCTTGTCACTGTCACTTTTACATTAGTTGTTATCCACATTCGCCTCTTGACTAACACATCACCTTCTGCTGGTGAAGATTTGTACTTACATTTTAACTGGAGAATGCTGGCTGGAGAATGTCGCTTCATTCAGCTGTCCCTTCATTCTCGTCCCCTTCAATCCGGCAAGGCAGACCAGGGCTAGTTGGCACACTTTGTACATTCTCAGTGGTGGAACAAAACTACAAAGAATTTTTGTTTGTTTATGCTTTCACTGAAAGACAGAAACATTAATTTTACTTTCATGAAATAAAAAAAAAAAAAATTCTAGACCAAAGTTCTGCATTACTTAGGAAAAAAAAAATAATAAGTGCGCCAGCATGCCCCATATAAGCGGTAAGTTGACGCACACTATGGGGTAAATTGGCACATTACATATAAATAGCAAATCAAATGTATGTAATTGTAGGTTTAGATGCATGATATCTGTAAAGCTAATTTTCATGAAGATTAAATTAAATCAACGGAAAATAAAAATATTTTCCTTCCTTTTTTTTTTTTTTATGTAGGAAGGACATTGGCCAAGGGCAACAAAAATCTAATAAAAAAAAATGCCCGCTGAAATGCCAGTCCTATAAAAGGGTCAAAGCAGTGGTCAAAAATTGGTGGATAAGTGTCTTGAAACCTCCCTCTTGAAGGAATTCAAGTCATAGGAAGGTGGAAATACAGAAGCAGGCAGGGAGTTCCAGAGTTTACCAGAGAAAGGGATGAATGATTGAGAGTACTGGTTAACTCTTGCGTTAGAGAGGTGGACAGAATAGGGGTGAGAGAAAAAAGAAAGTCTTGTGCAGCGAGGCCGCGGAAGGAGGGGAGGCATGCAGTTAGCAAGATCAGAAGAGCAGTTAGCATGAAAATAGCGGTAAAAGACAGCTAGATATGCAACATTGCAGCGGTGAGAGAGAGGCTGAAGACAGTCAGTTAGAGGAGAGGAGTTGATGAGACGAAAAGCTTTCGATTCCACCCTGTCTAGAAGAGCAGTATGAGTGGAACCCCCCCAGACATGTGAAGCATACTCCATTCATGGACGGATAAGGCCCTTGTACAGAGTTAGCAGCTGGGGGGGTGAGAAAAACTGGCGAAGACGTCTCAGAACACCTAACTTCATAGAAGCTGTTTTAGCTAGAGATGAGATGTGAAGTTTCCAGTTCAGATTATAAGTAAAGGACAGACCGAGGATGTTCAGTGTAGAAGAAGGGGACAGTTGAGTGTCATTGAAGAAGAGGGGATAGTTGTCTGGAGGGTTGTGTCGAGTTCATAGATGGAGGAATTGAGTTTTTGAGGCATTGAACAATACCAAGTTTGCTCTGCCCCAATCAGAAATTTTAGAAAGATCAGAAGTCAGGCGTTCTGTGGCTTCCCTGCGTGATATGTTTACCTCCTAAAGGGTTGGACGTCTATGAAAAGACGTGGAAAAGTGCAGGGTGGTATCATCAGCATAGGAGTGGATAGGACAAGAAGTTTGGTTTAGAAGATCATCAATGAATAATAAGAAGAGAGTGGGTGACAGGACAGAACCCTGAGGAACACCACTGTTAATAGATTTAGTTGAAGAACAGTGACCGTCTACCACAGCAGCAATAGAACGGTCAGAAAGGAAACTTGAGATGAAGTTACAGAGAGAAGGATAGAAACCGTAGGAGGGTAGTTTGTAAATCAAAGCTTTGTGCCAGACTCTATCAAAAGCTTTTGATATATATATATATATATATATATATATATATATATATATATATATATATATATATATATATATATATATATATATATATATATATATATATATATATATATATATATATATTAGTCAAAACCCGGAATCAGTCAAAACTAGTTTTAACTAGGTATTTTCAATGTGTTGGTGAACAACTAGTATTACCTAGGCAAAACTAGTTATACCTTAATGTGTTTGATATAACTAGAAATATCAAAGTTTAACTAGTTAAATCTAGTTTTATCTGATCGTGTAAGTTAAAACTAGATTCAACAACGGTACTGAATGTCAAAAGTAGGTGAGGGATATGACCACTCGTTTGAGTACCATTGCACGTTTGAGTACCATTTTTGGGGAACTCAAACATAATTTGTTTGTGTTTGTAGCTCATTTTAGTACCTTTTTAGGTGGCTGAAACGTTTATTGGTCTATTAACATATGTGGGAATATATTTCCCACACTAAGTGTAGTAACCAATGTTTAATCGGACATGCAATGATAAACATGCTTTTATTCCTCTCAAAATTATATAGCGGTACCTTTGATAACATATAGGAAAAAAAAAATCTCTGCCAAATTGTCACAATTAATTTTTAACGAAATGTATTAAAATTCATTTAAACAATTATCAATTTATAATTCCAACTTAAAATAAAACACAATAATAATGAAACGCATCTCATACTCTTCAATAAAACAAACTGTGTCAGACCCAAGACAAAGCGCTAGTAATTGAAGTTACAAAGATATTCATTATTTGTTTTTACATGACATACTATTGTGACACTTTGAATTACAAAGGATTTTATTTTTTTTACATTTGCAAATGTTGGTTGCACAATGTTTTGTACAATGACATCTAAAGAATCCTTGGCCTGTTCCCACACTTGAACTAGTTGTTGCACTTCTTAAAGATATTTCTTTGTCGGTAGGTATATCTTTCACATCTAGGAATAACTGTTTACACACATCAAATTCAGACTGACTATACAGTTTCTTAAGAATGCCGTCTCTAGTACCTAACTTATACAATTCATCCTCACTTCTGTTTAAAACAACTGCAATGATATTCCGCAAATCTCCTTTTCCCTTGTCAACATCTGGAATTTGTACAGTGACATTTTGTCCCACACTTGCTGGAGGGTGAGACGCATCAGATACTGTCTTCATTCTTTTTGCCTGCTTTTTCAAACTAGTACTAGCTACTTGCCTATCATGTGATATTTGTGCTTCAGAATTACAGTTTAAACATATAACATTAGATCCAAAGCCATCCTTGCCGCTCTCAACGTTTATTCCACAAGATTCGTGAATATGTGAGCCACACTTCGAGCAGTAGTGACCTTCACTTATTTCCATTTCACACACACAACACGAAAACACTTCACTTCTATTACTAGATCGTGAATTTATGTCATCTTGATTTGTCATCTGCAAAGCAACATTAGATTCCCCAACAGTGTCCTTGTTTACATGTGCAATTATCTTCTCCAAATCCTCCTCATTATTTACAACTTTAATCAATTCTCGTGGAATGCATGTTGTTGCAAGGCCAACCCTTGGTTCTACACCAAACATTGCTTTGTATGGGCTTCGATTTATACCAGAATGATGGGCTCTGTTCTTCATAAATTGTACAAAGCGTAATCCTTCGGACCACCTTGCTGTATCATTGTCTTTCATCCATCCACTTAACATATTTTCAATATCTTGATTTGCCCGTTCCACAGACCCTTGACTTTGACTATGTCTTGGTTTTCCATGCACAATTTTCAACTCTGGCCACAAAGAAGCTAAGGACGTTATAACACTATTTACAAATTCTCTTCCGTTATCACTCTGTAAAATACAGGGTTAAAAAAATATCAACAAGGTGATAAGCAACTTCTTCAGCACGTTTACATTGCAATGCACGTAGTATCACAAATTTAGTTAAATGATCTTGATAAACCATTATGAATTTATATTTTTCATCTGCTTGTGTCTGCATATCAATTAAGTCCACTTGACACCGACTATTTAGCTCTGAGTGTAAGATTGGTTTGGAAACAAGTCCTCTTTTCTTTTTTTATTTTTCTTACTTTGGCACACTTCACACATGGTCAAGAAGAGCTTTATCATATCGGCTGTCACATTTGCATATTTCCTGTTAATTTCACATTTCAGTCTATCTCGACCACCATGACCGATTGCTACATGAGATGTCTTAATGACTTCAAAAATCTCGGGAGCAGGAACGTAATAACGAACTTGGTCATTTTTGCTACTTGCAATCAGTTTTTGAACACCACCAATTTCAATGACATCAAACCGCCTCAGTCTTCTGTACTGTAGAGACGTTTTCTTCTTAGCAGTTTTAGCCTCCTTTACCTCCTGCAACAGTGAACTGTATTTTCTGCAGTAAGTATGTTGTAGTGTGGTTCTTGTTGCACGTCCCACTTCAATATGGTCTGTAAAAACATAGTCTCCCATTCAGTGTCAGCTGCCTGGTTAGGAAGGCGGTCAAGAGGGTGTTCAGGATGGTCAGGTGAGCTCCAAGTTGCCATCTTGTTGTATTGGTGGCTCACGAACAACTGAAAGGTGAAGTAAATCAGTGAACCAGCTAAATGAGAATGAATCCTCCCCCCCTTCCCCCACCCTACAAACTATGACTCAATAACATCTAACAAAGAAATAACAATTAAGGTAAACGGCAATGCAATAATCTGATATCAGAGGACAACACACGTACTAACCTGTGTCAATGCAGGAGGACAGCGGACTGAAACATACAAAAACTGACAAGCCAGCGTCCTCACTTCCGGTGTTTGTCAAGCGAGTCCCACCCTTATGGTCCCCACATGGTTCACTCCACTCCCTAATGCTACTTATACATAGAAATGTTTTCCCCGGCACTACACCAGTTTCACTTTTAGTCTAACCTAGTTTCCCAAACTCAACAATTGTTAAAACTAGTTTTGACTGAAGTGTGTAGGTAAAACTAGGTGTAAAATACATTTCGTGTTTTACCGAGCCTTTATGTTAAGAAACTAGTTTTGCCTAGGTAATACTAGTTTTTACAAACAATAAATTATATTACTAGTTCTGACTAGTTGAAACTAGTTTTGGCTGATTTCATGTTCTGACTGTAATATATATATATATATATATATATATATATATATATATATATATATATATATATATATATATATATATATATATATATATATATATATATATATATATATATATATATATATATATATATATATATATATATATATATATATATATATATATATATATATATATATATATATATATATATATATATATATATATATATATATATATATATATATATATATATATATATATATATATATATTTTTTTTTTTTTTATGTAGGAAGGACACTGGCCAAGGGCAACAAAAATCTAATAAAAAAAAATGCCCAATGAAATGCCAGTCCCATAAAAGGGTCAAAGCAGTGATTAAAAATTGGTGGATAAGTGTCTTGAAACCTCCCTCTTCAAGGAATTCAAGTCACAGGAAGGTGGAAATACAGAAGCAGGCAGGGAGTTCCAGACTTTACCAGAGAAAGGGATGAATGATTGAGAATACTGGTTAACTCTTGCGTTAGAGAGGTGGACAGAATAAAGGTGAGAGAAAGAAGAAAGTCTTGTGCAGCGAGGCCGCGGAAGGAGGGGAGGCATGCAGTTACCAAGATCAGAAGAGCAGTTAGCATGAAAATAGCGGTAAAAGACAGCTAGATATGCAACATTGCGGCGGTGAGAGAGAGGCTGAAGACAGTCAGTTAGAGGAGAGGAGTTGATGAGACGAAAAGCTTTTGATTCCACCCTGTCTAGAACAGCAGTATGAGTGGAACCCCCCCCAGACATGTGAAGCATACTCCATACATGGACGGATAAGGCCCTTGTACAGAGTTAGCAGCTGGTGGGGTGAGAAAAACTGGCGAAGACGTCTTAGAACACCTAACTTCATAAAAGCTGTTTTAGCTAGAGATGAGATGTGAAGTTTCCAGTTCAGATTATAAGTAAAGGACAGACCGAGGATGTTCAGTGTAGAAGAGGGGGACAGTTGAGTGTCACTGAAGAAGAGGGGATAGTTGTCTGGAAGGTTGTGTCGAGTTGATAGATGGAGGAATTGAGTTTTTGAGGCATTGAACAATACCAAGTTTGCTCTGCCCCAATCAGAAATTTTAGAAAGATCAGAAGTCAGGCGTTCTGTGGCTTCCCTGCGTGATATGTTTACCTCCTGAAGGGTTGGACGTCTATGAAAAGACGTGGAAAAGTGCAGGGTGGTATCATCAGCATAGGAGTGGATAGGACAAGAAGTTTGGTTTAGAAGATCATTAATGAATAATAAGAAGAGAGTGGGTGACAGGACATAACCCTGAGGAACACCACTGTTAATAGATTTAGGAGAAGAACAGTGACCGTCTACCACAGCAGCAATAGAACGGTCAGAAAGGAAACTTGAGATAAAGTTACAGAGAAAAGGATAGAAACCGTAGGAGGGTAGTTTGGAAATCAAAGCTTTGTGCCACACTCTATCAAAAGCTTTTGATATGTCCAAGGCAACAGCAAAAGTTTCACCAAAATCTCTAAAAGAGGATGACCAAGACTCAGTAAGGAAAGCCAGAAGATCACCAGTAGAGCGGCCTTGACGGAACCCATACTGGCGATCAGATAGAAGGTTGTAAAGTGATAGATGTTTAAGAATCTTCCTGTTGAGGATTGATTCAAAAACTTTAGATAGGCAGGAAATTAAAGCATTAGGACGGTAGTTTGAGGGATTAGAACGGTCACCCTTTTTAGGAACAGGTTGAATGTAGGCAAACTTCCAGCAAGAAGGAAAGGTAGATGTTGACAGACAGAGCTGAAAGAGTTTGACTAGGCAAGGTGCAAGCAAGGAGGCACAGTTTCGGAGAACAATAGGAGGGACCCCATCAGGTCCATAAGCCTTCCGAGGGTTTAGGCCAGCGAGGGCATGGAAAACATCATTGCGAAGAATTTTAATAGATGGCATGAAGTAGTCAGAGAATGGAGGAGAGGGAGGAACAAGCCCGGAATCGTCCAAGGTAGAGTCTTTAGCAAAGGTTTGAGCAAAGAGTTCAGCTTTAGAAATAGATGTGATAGCAGTGGTGCCATCTGGTTGAAATAGAGGAGGGAAAGATGAAGAAGCAAAGTTATTGGAGATATTTTTGGCTAGATGCCAGAAATCACGAGGGGAGTTAGATCTTGAAAGGTTTTGACATTTTCTGTTAATGAAGGAGTTTTTGGCTAGTTGGAGAACAGACTTGGCATGGTTCCGGGCAGAAATATAAAGTGCATGAGTTTCTGGTGATGGAAGGCTTAAGTACCTTTTGTGGGCCACCTCTCTATCATGTATAGCACGAGAACAAGCTGTGTTAAACCAAGGTTTAGAAGGTTTAGGACGAGGAAAAGAGTGAGGAATGTACGCCTCCTTGCCAGACACTATCACCTCCGTTATGCGCTCAGCACACAAAGACGGGTCTCTGACAGGGAAGCAGTAGTCATTCCAAGGAAAATCAGCAAAATACCTCCTCAGGTCCCCCCAACTAGCAGAGGCAAAATGCCAGAGGCACCTTCGCTTAGGGGGATCCTGAGGAGGGATTGGAGTGATAGGACAAGATAAAGATATGAGATTGTGATTGGAGGAGCCCAACGGAGAAGAAAGGGTGACAGCATAACCAGAAGGATTAGAGGTCAGGAAAAGGTCAAGAATGTTGGGCGTATCTCCAAGACGGTCAGGAATACAAGTAGGGTGTTGCACCAATTGCTCTAGGTCATGGAGGATAGCAAAGTTGTAGGCTAGTTCACCAGGATGGTCTGTGAAGGGAGAGAAAAGCCAAAGCTGGTGGTGAACATTGAAGTCTCCAAGAATGGAGATCTCTGCAAAAGAGAAGAGGGTCAGAATGTGCTCCACTTTGGAAGTTAAGTAGTCAAAGAATTTCTTATAGTCAGAGGAGCTAGGTGAGAGGTATACAGCACAGATAAATTTAGTATGAGAGTGACTCTGTAGTCGTAGCCAGATCGTGGAGAACTCGGAAGATTCAAGAGCGTGGGCACGAGAGCAGGTTAAGTCATTGTGCACATAAACGCAGCATCCAGCTTTGGATCGAAAATGAGGATAGAGAAAGTAGGAGGGAACAGAAAAGGGGCTACTGTCAGTTGCCTCAGACACCTGAGTTTCAGTGAGGAAAAGAAGATGAGGTTTAGAAGAGGAGAGGTGGTGTTCAACAGATTGAAAATTATATCTTAGACCGCGAATGTTGCAGAAGTTAATGAAGAAAAAGTTGAGGGGGGTGTCAAGACACTTAGGGTCGTCGACAGAAAGGCAGTCCGACCTGGGGACATTTATGGTCCCCTCCCCAGATGGGGACTCCGAGGCTGGTGTAGGAGTCGCCATGATGATTTTTAAAATTTTTGAGTGAAGGGTGTGTGTGTTATTAGGTGCTTGTAGTTTTGTGTGGAGGAAGAGAGTTGTCTTTAGAGGGCAGGCTGTGACTGCCCCCTTGTGTTGTTAGACACAAAGGGAAACGTTCAGTGAGGTCACAGCTGGGTTTAATGATAAGTTCACAGCACCCCTTGAACAGTGCATTAGACCTCACTGGGAGTAATTATCGTTTCGGCAGGTGTCTACTGCCTCCTCCCTATATATATACATATATATATATATATATATATATATATATATATATATATATATATATATATATATATATATATATATATATATATATATATATATATATATATATATATATATATATATATATATATATATATATATATATATATAAACAAGAAAATTGAACTTAAGACTTCCTAGGGGACGTAAGACTCTGCCCTCAGTTTCCTGCAACCTGCGTTTAAGACCTGCAAGTTGGAGGGAAATCTTTACTGGTTTATATATATATATATATATATATATATATATATATATATATATATATATATATATATATATATATATATATATATATATATATATATATATATATATATATATATATATATAAACCAGTAAAGATTTCCCTCCAACTTGCAGGTCTTAAACGCAGGTTGCAGGAAACTGAGGGCAGAGTCTTTTTTTTCTATAGCCTTTGTTCTACTATTAATATTCATTCTGCTTCGTGGGTTAGGAAGTGTTAAATTGATATTTTCTCCTGTCTTAATTCTACACAATTCTAAAAACATTTTTTCTGTAAAGTGATGAAAAACGAGTCAATTCTGTACCTTCAGTTTTCGTTTCATTAATACGAATCCCTGTGCTATGTACATATAGTAATGTTTAACAGATATACTTGGAGGGACTTTTTATATTGTTCAGCACATAATGTTAACCACGTTCCTTAACAGTGAGGAGGGATGCATAGTCTGTATCCCTAGCCTTTGTTGTACTGATACCATTCCTTCTGCCGTAACTTCAGTAGTTTCCAGGAAATATTATTCTCACTTTGAAGGTTCTTTACGACATAAATCTCAAACATGTTCTTCGAAAGTGAGAAAACAGGATTACTTCTCTCTGTCCTTTGTTTTACTCCTACGATTCCTTCTGTTTCCTTGGTTCGATAATCTCAAACTGACATTTTCTCGTTTTCGTAATTCCTCAGGGGAGAAAATTCAAGCACGTCCTTCAGAGCGGGGAGGCCTGTGTCTTGTTTACCTTTAAACTTTGCTCTGGTGATGTGATTTGTTCTGCGATGTAACGTTAATAGTCTTCAGTACACATCTTCTACTTTGCTTTAATAACACCATTCCATCTGGTATGTGTGTCTTTAGCTGATATTTTCTTGTATTCTCAGTTTTTAGGAGAAAAGTGAGGAAATCTTTAACCTTTCTTCTATCAATGCGATTCCTTCTCTTACGTCCCCTAGAAAGTCTTAAGTTCAATTTTCTTGTTTATATATATATATATATATATATATATATATATATATATATATATATATATATATATATATATATATATATATATATATATATATATATATATATATATATATATATATATATATATATATATATATATATATATATATATATATATATATATATATATATATATATATATATATATATATATATATATATATATATATATATATATATATATATATATATATATATATATATATATATATATATATATATATATATATATATATATATATATATATATATATATATATATATATATATAATTACTCCCAGTGAGGTCTAAAGCACTGTTCAGGGGGTGCTGTGAACTTATCATTAAACCCAGCTGTGACCTCACTGAACATTTCCCTTTGTGTCTCACAACACAAGGGGGCAGTCACAGCCTGCCCTCTAAAGACAACTCTCTTCCTCCACACAAAACTACAAGCACCTAATAACACACACACCCTTCACAAAAAAAAATTAAAATCAGGGCGACTCCTACACCAGCCTCGGACTCCCCATCTGGGGAGGGGACTATAAATGTCCCCAGGTCGGACTGCCTTTCCGTCGACGACCCTAAGTGTCTTGACAACCCCCTCAACTTTTTCTTCATTAACTTCTGCAACATTCGTGGTCTAAGATCTAGTTTTCAATCTGTAGAACACCACCTCTCCTCTTCTAAACCTCATCTTCTTTTCCTCACTGAAACTCAGGTGTCTGAGGCAACTGACAGTAGCCCCTTTTCTGTTCCCTCCTACTTTCTCTATCCTCATTTTCGATCCAAAGCTGGATGCTGCGTTTATGTGCGCAGTGACTTAACCTGCTCTCGTGCCCACGCTCTTGAATATTCCGAGTTTTCCACCATCTGGCTACGACTACAGAGTCATTCTCATACTAAATTTATCTGTGCTGTATACCTCTCTCCTAACTCCTCTGACTATAAGAAATTCTTTGACTACTTAACTTCCAAAGTGAAGCACATTCTGACTTTCTTCCCTCTTGCAGAGATCTCCATTCTTGGAGACTTCAATGTTCACCTCTAGCTTTGGCTTTCCTCTCCCTTCACTGACCATCCTGGTGAACTAGCCTACAACTTTGCTATCCTCCATGACCTAGAGCAATTGGTGCAACAATTGGTGGTCAAGTCTCCAAGACTTGACCGTCTTGGAGATACGTCCAACATTCTTGACCTTTTCCTGACCTCTAATCCTTTTGCTTATGCTGTCACCCTTTCTTCTCCGTTGGGCTCCTCTGATCACAATCTCATATCTTTATCTTGCCCTATCACTCCAATCCCTCCTCAGGATCCCCCTAAGCGAAGGTGCCTCTGGCGTTTTGCCTCTGCTAGTTGGGGGGACCTGAGGAGGTATTTTGCTGATTTTCCTTGGAATGACTACTGCTTCCGTGTCAGAGACCCGTCTTTGTGTGCTGAGCGCATAACAGAGGTGATAGTCTCTGTCATTGAGGCGTACATTCCTCACTCTTTTTCTCGTCCTAAACCTTCTAAACCTTGGTTTAACACAGCTTGTTCTCGTGCTATACATGATAGAGAGGT